>NW_025421499.1:0-92057 GCF_011764305.1 Mustela putorius furo | reverse complement strand
TTTCTTTATTGGCTAGTGCTTTTGGGAAGCTGCTTATGTTATGTCCCAGATTTTTTAATTTTTATTTATTTATTTGACAGACAGAGATCACAAGCAGGCAAGGGCAGGCAGAGAGGAAGGGAAGCAGGTTCCCTGCTGAGCAGAGAGCCCCATGCGGGGCTCGATCCCAGGACCCTGGGATCATGACCTGAGCCGAAGGCAGAGGCTTTAACCCACTGAGCCACCCAGGCTCCACGTCCAGATTTTATCATATAATATCTGTCGGCAACATCAGTCAACTTTACACCTGACTCAGTACTATGAGGAAGTGCACCTTCTGAATATAATAAGGTTTTGGAACATAACAGTGCGATTTGCTTACAAAAATGAACCACTGCTTCCTTCATAATGTATCACAGGAGTGAAGTCCCGTATGGCTTCATAATATCTGGATATAACGAACATATGCCCGTGTGGAACATATGTATTTAACAGCGTGATCTATTTTCCCCACAATTTACAGAAGATAATACTAATTTTTTGGATAAGAGTCTGTAATCTCTATAATATATAAATTAAAATGTTGAATTCTAGGTATCGACAGAAGAAGGAAGGGAAAAGATGACGAGGGCGGGTGTGAGCGGAAGGGTGATTGTTATTGTGTTTTGTCTTAATAAATATAAAAATAAAGTAGACAAAAATATTTGAATTCCTTTTTTTCAGGCCCGCCACCTCTATTGTGTCTTATTAAAAGAAAGCTAAGAGAGAAGTAAACTTATCATGGTGAACACTGAGTAACGTATGGGAGTGTTGAATCACTCTGCTGTAGACCCGAAAAGAATATAACAATGTATGTCAACTATATTGGAATTAAGATTTTAAAAAGTAATAATTTTTTTTTAAAAAAGAAAGAGAGCAGGAAGAATGGGGCGAAGGAAGGACAGAAGGAAAGAAGGAAGGAAGACAGGAAGAAAGAGGAGAGAAGGAAATAAGCCAGTGATAACTGTTTATGAATAGTTTGCAAATTAAACCCCCATATGAAAGTGGAATCAAATTTTCATGAGCTGCTCATGTATCTTCATGTGCCTTTGTTATTACCCTTGCCAAAATGCTCTCTCTTTAACCTGATGAGTACATCTTCTATCGGCCTTTTCCTATAATGGCTTGACTGCATTTGTCCCCTCGGTGGGATGCTGCTTCTCCTAACTCTTCAACTCCTCGTTTTCCATGAATGACCTAACAAAACAGTCTGTTTTGCTATGGCAATGATCATCAACCTTGCCAGCAATGAGCCAAGTGTGATTACAGGTCTCTTAGTGCTAGACCTCTTCTTTCATTCCATTCTGCAGAGATCGCTTTTGTTCTTCTACACCCTCCAAATTCAGCTCTTAATGGTGGCTTTGATTAATGTTTTCAAGTTTAACCAATGTAGTGATGTGTTAAGCGACAGTGCTTTATATGCATTTTCATATAACTGCATTGTTCAGCCCATATGAATATTTCACTGAATCACAGTAAACTAGTATAACTGGTATCTAAAAAAACAACACGAGTCAGCACTGAAATAGCCAATACATGTGTTTTACAATTGGTTTACATGAGACCTAGGTATTAAGACTCGCAATCTTTAAACATATAAATTGAATTATAAGGGAAAACTTTTTTATTTCGATTATTTTTTAATTTTCGAACATATATTATTTTGATTATTAAGCAATGGATTATGACTCATAAATTATTGTATGTTACAGGCGACAGGGAGACGGTTTCTACCACATAAAATAAGTCATCTTAAGTATATTACTACCCCGACGTATTACCTTTGTGTTTTTCAGATAAATTTTAACCAAACATCTAGCTTGCAAGGGCAAATATTATATAAAAATTAAGGCATACATTCTGCCCAAATTGTTACCTTCATTACTAAGCATGTCCATAAATAAAAGGACCTTCTCATTGACTATGTGTGTGTGGTGGTGTAATATAGTATATATATATATGTTTTTTTTAAAGTAAAGATCTGTGATGCATTTTTTTTCATTCCAGTTAGATCACAACTAAAAGTCCAATAACAATGATTTTTTATTTCATAAAAATAATAAGATGCATGGCAAATTATATTATAACATACACATAACATAAACATAAATTATAAACATACTATGGATTTTCTAATTAGGCAAATTTTATTTTTTAATTCCACATAATATTTAAATCAGTATTTTTGTGACAAGGCAAATGACCTATGAAATACAAATCTGTTAACCTCTACCAGATACACAAGACGGTCTTACTTTCCACATCTGAAGAATAAATTAATAGCCGCTGATGTGAAATATCACCCAAGTGCCCGTAACTGTCCTATCTCTGACTCAAATCTTGGATGCAATTAAATATCTCCTGGTAATTTGGGTTGCCATTAAAAGCCTACACTTTATTATGTTGAATCAAATTCTTTCCTTTCCCAGAAGAACAAAGATATTCAAGCTTAAATGCTATTTAAAATTCACTAGATAAGAAAACCAATTTTGTGGACTGTCACCTAGTGCTATACAGCTATATTTACTTTGTGTAATTAATAACATAAACATATAAGCTATACAGTTTCAAAAATCATGGGCATTATAAGTTAATCTACACCAATTAATCAACCTCCAAATTTATTCATTATCAGGTAAATCTAAATAAACCATAAACTATTTTCAGACTAAACATTATTTAGAGAGAGGAAGACTATGTATTTTGGCAAGTGAAAATGTACTCCTAGATGACACCGTTTACCAAGAAAGGGCGATTTTTTAAGTAAAAGTATTGATCATCAAAACTTTATAAGTTTACATTCAAATATATACTTGGCATGCTTATCTCCTCCTCATACACATTCTTAAACCTCCGTAGTATCTGTACTCTACCCCCTACCCCCTACACCCAGGGCAATTCACTCTCTCAAGCTGCCCTGTTTTCAAAATTCACTCTCTGAGAAGAATTTGTCAAACTAATTTAACCCCAAAGGTGAGCTATTAATAATCTTAATCATTATCATGATATTTCTCTAGGAAAAGCTGATCTATTTCACAGTAAAGAGTTTCAGAGTCTGCCCATACCTGAGCCAGCAGGCCAGGCTGGGTCTGTTTCTTGGCAGCCACGCTCAGACCTTTGAATAAATCTCTGCCACTGGAAAGCACATGCCAGAATCAGTGTCCCTAAGTGGCAGGAGTGTAACGGTAATGTTTTGTGGATAATGATGTGTATATATTAAAAGATCTTACAGGACCCGAATGAATCAAAGATGACATATATGTTCCTTCTGGTTCTAGCAGCTCACTACATGTACCTATGGAAACATATTTCAGAACAAGGCAGCGTATATTTCAATGCCAAAACACCGAAAGTGATTTTGAGTAGAGCAAGAACTTTAAACAACAGAGATAAAACCTAAAGGATAACATACAGCTTCAGCTGGAATTTTTAAATGAGGTAGTTTTAGATTAATACAAATGCATTCAGATGGAGAATAAAAGCACAGACTTCAAAGACCGGTACCAGGAGGCATAACTTGAGGTTGATGATGGGGAAAAAGAAGCCAACTAACTCAATGTGCCAACCAATGTATTCAATTATGCAAATATAATTTAAAATATCTATTTGTGGGGGCACCTGGGTGGCTCAGTCAGTTAAGCGTCTGTCTTCAGCACAGGTCATGACCCCCAGGGTCCTGGGATGGAGCCCCGCATCGGGCTCCCTGCTCAGCATGGGGGCCTGCTTCTCCTTCTCCCGCCACCCCACCCCCCAACTCGTGCTTTCTCTCTCTCCCTCCCTCTCTCTCTCTGACAAATTAATTAATAAATTAAATTAGTTTAAAATGTATTGCAAATTTAAATAAAATTTTTATCTTATCTATATTATATTTCTATTTTTCAAACTTAAAACGTTATTAAGCAAAATTTCTAAAGTAAACGTTTGGCTTTCTTACAACTGGCTTCTACCTGTTCCAAAGTGACTAAATTTATGTAAATACTACATATTATAGCAACTTATCAGAAACACACAAGCCAGTAAATTCTAGTCCCTTCATTTAAATTCTGAAGTTGCATATAAAAGATTAAATGTTTTCCATGGTTATTTTCTAAGTATTATTCTGTTTTTTTAAAGATTTTATTTATTCATTTGACAGACAGAGATCACAAGTAGGCAGAGAGGCAGGCAGAGAGAGAGAGAGGGAAAGGCTCCCAAGACCCTGAGATCATGACCGGAGCCGAAGGCAGAGGCTTAGCCCACTGAGCCAGCCAGGTGCCCCTCTAATTATTATTCTTAAAACAACTGAATAAAGATAGGTTTACAATAGTATGAGTTGATTTTGCTTTTTTCCTCTACTATCTTGAGTGAAAATCATTAATTACTCATTTTTATTTTTAATATATCTGAGCCAATATTTAATATGATTGATTGTACCATTACACCCCCTACTATGTAGATTCCTAAAACTGGGTATGAAAAACACTGCAGTAGGGTAAGGAAAGAAAATTAGAACATCTGTTTATGATTATCTCATCCTCTAGAAATTTCTCATCCTGTATTTTTATACAAAAGTGTGAATGCGTGTTATTTAAATCACATATGACTGTAATAGTAAACATAAAGGAATTATAAATAGGTAAGTTATACTTCTTACTAAGGGTAAAACAACAAAAAAACCTGTAATTAATGGAAAGGTGCTTTCAAAGAGTCCAAAAACTGCAATGCAGTAGAATACCCTAAAGCAGAATTAAGAACTGAAATATTGGTCCTGGGATGCCTGGGTGGCTCAGTCATTTCAGCAGCTGCCTTCA
Organism: Mustela putorius furo; assembly: GCF_011764305.1. Taxonomy (NCBI): domain Eukaryota; kingdom Metazoa; phylum Chordata; class Mammalia; order Carnivora; family Mustelidae; genus Mustela; species Mustela putorius. Next base: position 87,249 of record NW_025421499.1, on the reverse strand, counting down.
GCTGAGGTCATGATCCCAGGGTCCTGGGATTGAGTCCTACATCAGGCTTCCTGTCTCTGCCTCTCCCCCTGCCTGTGTGCTCGAGCTCTCTCTCTCTCTGACAAATAAATAAAATCATTTTTTATAAAAATGAAATATTGGTCCTATATTGTACCATGTTAGCTTTTCAACGTTCAAGCAATTTTTTGCCATGCATAGACTTAACACCTGGATACAACAATAACGTGGGCAGAAAGCTAAGAAAATGTCACATGTAAATCACCTATTTACCTTTATAATGGACCCTAAATGAGCCTCAGGAGTGTAAACTTTGAGATCACAACACACTGCATAAATTCAGTTTATGTCAAATAAAGAAATCAACAAGGATATGAAATAACGGTGTTAGAAGTCCACTTCACAGGAGGAAATACTGCTTTGGAAGTCCTTCCAAAAGCAAATAATCACTTGGCAGCAGAACTTACTATTTAAGAGGAAATTCTACCTATATAAAAATTTGTGATTTGTACAGTATGTAATCTAATAACACCTAAAACAAGATTACAACCTGCTTTCAGAAAGGATTAATTTATCTAATCAAGATTTGTTATTTTTTTTTAAGGGGAGCTTATATTTACTGTATTAATACAAATAATATATCAACAAAGGAAAGTTCTGTATCAGGTACAAAGAGTTTTTTTATTCTCTTTATTTCAGCTTAAGCTGATTTGTCCCTTAAATGATGATACTGAATTTGATACCCATAAAGCAGTTTTTCCCTTTGAGAGTCAGAGGTGCTTGGAAAGCTCATGTGACTGAGTGTGTCACCTGAGGGGTATTACATGGCGTTCTAAATCCCCTTACACTGAGATGAGTTTCCCAATTTATCTGAGGACACTCGGAGTTTTGAGACTGAACAACTTCTTTGCTTCTTCTTTTTAACTTTTTTGATCAAAATTACTAATCCCAACATCTATAGATCTGTGCATGAATTTTAAAATCCCTTGTAACTCTTTTCCTCGGGAACACTATGGGCATTGTCACAAAGAAGCTTATGGGTAAATTTTACTTCCGACAGTGTTTGAGATAGAATTACCAGCATCACAGTTCTCTGTATTTCATGGGGTTCAAATGCAACATTGTTCAAATAAATTTTAAGGTCAGATGTAATAGCCTACTGGACTCCATGCAGTATGACATTTATTTCATGTAAATTTTAAAAGATTTATTTATTTATTTGACTGTGAGAGGGAAAGAGAGAGAGCACAAGTGGGGGGCAGGGCAGGCTCCTCGCTGAGCAAAGAGCCAATGTGGGGCTCGATCCCAGGACCCTGGGATCAGGACCCGAGCCAAAGGCAGACACTTAACTGACTGAACCACCCAGGCACCCCTCATGTAAATTTTAATAACATAAAAACATGCATGATTTCTGCAATTTTTATGCTTTAAACTTTTATCTTAAATGGTGCCTTGGATCAAAGATCTTCCAAGAGCTGAATCATAGTATGTACAATAGTGTAGTGAGTAGATTGAGGTAAGGGTGGCAAAAGGCCTCATTTCTTGGGATTCATGCCTTGTATTTCCCCCACCCCTTGGCTACAGACAGAACCTGTGACTTTCTCTTAATAGAATATAGCAAAGTTACAGGACTTGCTTCCAGGATTAAGATACATAGTATCGTAACTTCTGTATTGTTAGTCTCTACTCACCCTCCCTGCCTTAGACACAGGAAGTTCTTGTGATGCGAAATCCCATTTTGTCAAAAAACCGAGAGCAGACTCAAGTTAACTACCATGTGGAAACTCTGGCCCTCAACGATATGAACCAGGAAATAGATCCTGCCTCCCTCAAGTCTTCACATTATATTCCCAACCCTCATTGACACCATCAAAGCCAACTCACAAGACACCCGAAACAGTGGGTGAGGCTAAGCCATGCCTGACTTTGACCCATGAATGTGTGTATTTTTAAGTCACTAGGTTTGTAATGATCTGTTATGTGTTATTCGCAACAGATAACTAAAGCAAAGAGAGAGCGTATTTTATTCTAACTACTAAACTGTATTTATATCACTTCAGTGGTTAAAGGATTAATAGAGATTCTAAAATTTCAAAAGAAAAAAAAAAAAAAAAAAAAAAAAAAAAAGCCTACCAAACAAAAAATCAGGTCAGCCCTCTCTCAAGTTCCTATGTTTGGTGTGTTTTCCTGCTCATCAAACTATCCAATATTTTCTTAAGGACACACTGCTTAATGTGAAGTGAATTCTTAATATGCATTAAGAGTAAGCAAAAGAATTGTATGGGTATAATGAATTCTTTATCTATAAATGACATAAAAGAGAGCAAAGTTTCTATACTACCTACCACCTCTTAGTTTTTTTTTTTCCAAAAATTAACTAGGCGATTATGATTGTACTAATTATTTCAGCAATGTTTCTATGAACTGCTTAAACAACAGACTCCTCCATGGGTTCCGCATGCAGCTGCAAGTTGAAAACTATGTTGAAATATAGATGGGAACAAATGACAGCGCGGTCACTCAGGAAAACATTTTTGTGGCCACGCCTAGCAGATTTCCTGTGGGATGCTTCAAATTCAGATACCAGTGTCACTTTTCTTTTATTATCCCTAACTATAGTATGTCTTCATAATGAAAATCAATGCAACTGTTCTATCTTTAAGAAAATCTTTATTAAATCTAGTTGTTGGAGTTTTGAAAGAAATAATATCACACTATTGTGGACATTGCTGGCTATGAACATTGGGTGACCCTTCAGATCACTACATTTGTATCTTTGGGGTAAATACCTGGTAGTGCAATTGCTGGGTTCATAGGGTAGCTCTATTTTTAAGTTCTTAAAGAACATCCATATTGTTTCCCAGAGTGGCTGCCCCAGCTTGCATCCAACAGTGTAGGAGGGTTCCTCTTTCTCCGTATCCTCACCAACATCTGTCCTTTCCTGACTTGTTAATTTTAGCCATTCTGACTGGTGTGTGGTGTGTATCTCATTGAGGTTTTGATTGTATTTCTCCTGATGCCAAGTAATGTTGGATGATTTTTTCATGTGTCTGTTGGCCACTTGTATGTCTTCTTTGGATAGTAATGTCTACTTATGTCTTCTGCCCATTTCTTGACTGGATCATTTGTATTTGGGGTATTGAGTTTGATAAGTTCCAACAATAACCAAACTGTGGAAAGAGCCAAAATGTCTACTGACAGATGAATGGATGAAGAAGATGTGGGGTGTGTATATGTATATACACACACACACCCGCATACACACACACACACACACACACACACACAACAGAATATTACTCAGCCATCATAAAGGATGAATACTTACCATTTTCTCAATGTTGATGGAACTGGAGGGTATTATGCTGAGCGAAATAAGGCAATCAGAGATAGCCAACTATCATAAGGTCTCACTCATACATGGAATATAAGAAACAGCGCAGAGGATCATAGGGAAAGGGAGGGAAAACGAAATGAGAAGTCATTAGAGAGGGAGAAGAACCATGAGAGATTCGTAACTACAGGAAACGAACTGAGGGTTGCTGGAGGGGAGGTGGGTGAGGGTGATAAGCACTGACGAGGGGCACATGATGTGATGAACCACAGCATGCTATGCACAGCTGATGGATTACTGAACCCGCATCTGAAACTCATGGTGTTCTATATGTTGGCTGATTGGATTTAATTTTTTTAAAAGCACTTTTACCTGTATTTTCAGAAGATTCTCTCCAATTTTAGAGAGTGATCAAAAGGTTATTTGATTATATTTACAGCTATCAATTCAAAGAGGAAACAGTGGACCAAAATATCTCCAGGCCATCCTATAAATGATTTGGAAAAGGTCAATATTCGGGGCAAATAGAAGGCAAGGCTAAACTGTATACTCAAAAAAGTAGCTTCTGTTAATGTACATTACATGAATAAATAGCATACATTATGGTTTAGTTATTTTTATGTTCAATATTTACATTATGATTTTAAAAAGTTATGATTATAAAAAGTAATATCACATTGATTTTTTTTGAATTGTGGGGTAAATATTCAAGAAATTCCATTTTATTCGGAAATAGAAATATCCAAAGATATGTTGTTTCCTTTCTCAAAAGAAAAATTATTATCAACCGTTGGAACTTGATAGAAAATAGAAAAAAAAGAAAGCAAAAAAAAAAAAAAAAAAAAAACTCTGCTGATTCAAGCAAATAGCAAGTCAAAAAGCATCTAAAAGAAAAAAGAATCTTTTTTTGCTGTTTAAAATAAAAGCTGAAAGTGAAGTAGGCAAGTGAAGATGTTTTTATGAGGAATAAATATGCATCTGATAGCTCAAAAAGGTGAAAATGAAAATGCAATCAGTTCTCTAATGAATTAATAGGTACAGCTGGGATTCTCATGTTACTTAATATGAAATAACTAATGAGCAGAAGAGAAGTTGCCAAAAACAGGGCAGTCAGCACATTCCAGAAACTCACTTGCCTTTTTTTAAAAGGCATTATAAATAGCTCATGGCTGTTTCTTCAAAATCAACATTTTCCTTTTCTGTCTACATTTAGAAGAAATTGTTAGGGTTTTTCTTTTTTCTGTCTAGAGAAATAATGATAACACAGAAAAGTTGAAAACTGCATGTTTTTAAAACATCATATTTGCACATGTTTTTACTTTTCTTAATTTGTATTGCTCTTAAAGAACTCTTTTGTCCATCACGGGAGAATGACATTTCTAAGACTCACTTCATTAATACATGTGGGAGTCACACTCAGATGTTGGTGGACCCAATAAGTAATTTAAGAGAGCAGAGCTCACTCTCTGGCACCCAGGAAGTAGGTTTCCCCATCAAAAAGACTAACTCTTCTTGGCTTCAGTGCTTGTAGATGTGTGAAAATAAAGACATGATATCACTTTATTTTTTGAGTTTTCAAAGTGTTATCCAATGGTTTACTTGGAACTTTCTGACTTTTTTAAAAAATATTTTATTTATTTATTTGGGAGAGAGACAGTGAGAGAGAACATGAGTGAGGAGAAGGTCAGAGAAAGAAGCAGACTCCCCATGGAGTTGGGAGCCCGATGCGGGGACTCAATTCCAGAACTCCGGGGATCATGACCTGAGCTGAAGGCAGTCGTCCAACCAACTGAGCCACTCAGGCGTCCCGGAACTTTCTGACTTTTAAAGGTTGACCCCCTAAGTCAAACAATTTCAAATATTAGGAAGGCTTAGTAAAATGTGTGTTTGTTGCAGATGACTTGAGTTAGTTATAAGGTTAGGATTATAATATTTCGTTAGTGGCATATCCTGAGCTAACCCTGGTTCCTTATCTGAGTGACTCATAAGTGAGAAGACTCATGACCATAACTAAACCAAACACACTCCCTGCTGTGAATTTGAACTATGATAAGAGATACTCATTTGGGGGTGGGGTGGTGTAACAAATCATCTTATAAGGCAGCAACAAAATAGTAAGGTTCAATAATTCTAGGGGAACATTGATTTTTAACCCTCTTTAAATTTTTTAGGTGACTCCAGTAGTTTCTTCTCATAAATATATTTTCATTATTTTCCCCCTTGGATAGCCAGAGTTGAGTGTGTGTGCTTGACTGGAAAAACTAAACAAAACACAACAGATCAACAAGAAAACCTTAATTAAGATGAAAATCAATCGTTTTCTTTTCATCCAGGGGTTCAGGATCAATATTTTTGGTTGTCAGTGTAATTAGGAGAGGCAGGTGCCACTGATATTCAGCGTTTTAAGGTGTTGCGGGTTGCAGAAATCCCAAGAATGATAAATATCCACCAACAAGAGGCACAGTTCTATACATAAAGTTTTGTATCTTTCAAACACCAAGTGAAACACTGCTTCAATTGTTTCTAAAAGTTTCCAAGAGGTGTGCCATGCCCTGGCCCTGTTTGAATCCAAGATGTCAAACCTGAAGCTTTTCACTTGTCTTCACAAACTTGCCCTTGTTTTTGAGTGTTTACAATATGAAGAAGTTAGTTATTAAGTATCCTGGAATACTACCCTTAAAAGGAAAATAAAGCATAGAGAGTCTCAAGAATCGTATACCCAGCGTCCCTACTTCTCTCACTTTCCTGTCCGCCAGCTCCTACAGAACGAAATCCTCTGTATCACCGCCTTCTCTCTTATGTCATCACTAAAGAGAACCATGAGACTTTTTTCACTGTTCACCACCATTTATTTCTGAAATCCCCTCTAAAAGAAAAGCAAAATTTCCCCCCAAATGGCTTACACCTGTTATTTAAGTAGGTAGTTAATAATTTTTGCTGCAAAAACAGCATAAAAATTATCTCCATTAGAAAAAGTATTTAGGGGCGCCTGGGTGGCTCAGTGGGTTAAGCATCTGCCTTTGGCTCAGGTCAGGACCTCAGAGTCCTGGGATCGAGCCCCGCATCGGGCTCTCTGCTCTGCGGGGAGCCTGCCTCCCCCTCTCTCTCTGCCTGCCTCTCTGCCTACTTGTGATTTCTGTCTGTCAAATAAATAAATAAAATCTTAAAAAAAAAAAAAAAGAAAAAGAGAAAGTATTTAATACATGTACATACAGAAATACACACACACATTTTGGTTCAGAGGTTATTGGAAGCCTTGAAGAGTGTGCAGAATTTGTGAGAAGTGTGTTTCAGATGTTTAGTAGTTTGCATTATTGGAACACAGATAAAGCTAAGTAAAGTAAGCATCATTTGCTCTTCTTTCTTATCGAAATTAAGCTTCCTTCTTCAAACCTACCAATCCCTTCCATGTCTGTAGCAGGCCTGGTGAACATGTTCAATGAACATCTGTCATATGCCTGAAAGCATCTTTGAATTTCAGGAGCTACTGGTCATCCACAGAACTGTAGTGTTATGATAGTGTCAAATGCACTGATGATAGAATATTTTTAATATAGTTGTAGGAGGTGGGGAGAATTTTTAGGAGAGCAGACCTTGATGTTACCAAACATTTTATAATTTGGGGGGGCACCGGGGTGTCTCAGTGGGTTAACGAAATCCTCTGTATCACCGCCTTCTCTCTTATGTCATCACTAAAGAGAACCATGAGACGTTTTTCACTGTTCACCACCATTTATTTCTGAAATCCCCTCTAAAAGAAAATCAAAATTTCAGCTCAGGTCATGATCCAGGGGTCCTGGGAGCCAGCCCCGTGTTGAACTCCACGCTCAGCAGGGAGTCTGCTTCTCCCTTTCCTTCTGCCTTTTCCATTCTCCTCCTCCACTTACATTCTCTTTCCTTCTCAAATAAATAAATAGAATCTCAAATCTATTTATGTATGTATATATATGTGTGTGTGTATAGATATATAGATATATAGATATAGTAGTTTTTCTGTTCTTTATTACCATTGTACTGTGAATACTTATTTATTTGCAAAATTACAGCTTTGCTAGATGTGAGCTGCCAGGGCCATCAGATTATACCTCTGTGTCTAGGCAACATGCTTAGCACATAGTATGTATTTAATAAATACTTCTGAATGAACATATGGAAAATAATGGTAAATTATTGTTTTAATCAACTTTCTTTATGATTCAATGACTTCCCAGGTTTTCTTTTTGTTCTTTCTTTCTAATTTTTATTCAAATTCTATTTAGTTAACATGCAGTGCCATACTGATTTCAGGAGTAAAAATCAGTGGTTCATCATTTCTAACACCCAGTGCTCATTCTAGTTAGTGCCCTCCTTAAAACCCCTCATGCATCTAGCCTGTCTCCCGCCTTCCTGCATCACCCCTTGGTTTATTCTATCTTTCTTCAAGAATCTCTTAATGGTTTGTTTCCCACTCTTTTTTTTCTTAATTTCCCCCTCCCATATGTTCTATGTTTTGTTTCTTAAATTACACATATGAGCAAAATCATATGGTATTTGCCTTTCTCTGATTGACTTACTTCACTTAGCGTAATATTCTCCACCTCCCTCCGTGTCATTGCAAATGGCAAGATTTCATTCATTTGATGGCTGAGTAATATTCCATTGTATATATTATATACCACATCTTTGTCCATTTAGCAGTCAATGGATATTTGGGTTCTCTTCATGGTTTGGCTATTGTTGATAAATGTTGCTAAAAACATCAGGCTGCATGAATCCCTTCAAATCTGTATTTCTTTATCCCTTGGATAAATACCTAGTAATGTAATTGATGGATTGTAGGATAATTCTATCTTTAACCTTTTGCAGAACCTCCATACTGTTCTCCAAAGTAGCTGTATCACCTTGCAATCCCACAGACAATGGAAGAGGGTTCCCCTTCCTCTGCATCCTTGCCTACATCTGTTGTTTCCGTGTTTTTTTTTTTTTTATTTTAGCCATTCTGAAAGTTGTTAAATGGTATCTCGTCATAGGTATGATTTGTATTTCTCTGATGAAGAGTGATGTTGAACATCTTTTCATGTGTCTATTAGCCATTTGGATGTCTTCTTTGGAAAAGCGTCTATTCATGTTGTCTGCCCATTTCTTAACTGGATTATTTGCTTTAGGGGTATTGAGTTTAATAAGTTCCTTTTAGATTTTAGATACTAATCCTTTAACAGATATGTCATTTGCAAATATCTTCCCCCGTTCTTATTGGCATTTAGTTTTGTTGATTGTTTTATCTTGAGGATGACTTCCCATGATTTTCTACTGCACTTGGAACACTGCGTAGATAACTATGCCTGGCAACTATCTTTCACAGACAGAAAAGAACAGAGAAGATAAGAGAAATAAAAAAGAGAAGAAAGAAAAGAGAGAGAGAAACTTGATTTCCCATTCTTTAATGAGTTAATTTAATTAATTGAAGTTGCTCTGTAAGACTGAGCCTAGAGCACTCACGACATCTCATTTTTTAGCTCAGCAAAACTGACAGCCAAAACTAGGATGTGATGAATGCATGGAGGGAAATTCATTTCTTAAAGGCAGGATGATTTGTTGCTGAACTCGATGTAAAATTTTTTAAAAAATTCTAAAAATTCTAAGCGAAAACCTGAGGTAAGCCCAGAATTAAGGGACACAGTTTATATGAGATAGAATCCAAAACATGTGCCCACTTGGAATATGGGTTACCATTTGTTAATAAAGGTTCTCCGTAGTGGAAGGCACTACTTAGGAGTGGAAAGCAGCAGGTAGTTTAGAGAGAGATAAAATTGGACTTCTTCCTGACTTTGTCATTTATGACATACAGAAAATCTTCTTAATGCTGCAGAGCTTAGTTTACACATTTTTAAATATACTAATGATTACAACATCTATCTCAAGTGATTTCTATACTGAAAGACTGAAAAGTGCTTTGCCAAGTGTCTGACACACAACAGATGTTCAAATACATTAATTCCCTTCCCCCATTGAAATCAGGACAGAACCTGCCTATCCACTTGCTATGTATATTATTTAATTCAACAAAATTGTTGAGGACCAATCTGATAGGTACTATAGGAGATACAGGGATGAAACAGATAATGGCGGCGGTCTTGAAGAACCTTAACCATTTAGGATGAAAACCAGTCACATCATCTATAACTTAGAGAGAAGGTGAGCTGTGCTGAGTGCAATACTAAGCCACAAGGAGTGGGTGGAGAGTGAGATTAATCTAAGCTAGTTGAGTCTCCAAAGATTTGTCTGAGAATATGTAGGGCATACATAGCCTAAAGCTTTGCATCTTACATTAACGTTTCCCTGGCCAGTGCAATCACTAGGGAAGCTTTCCCTTCTTGCTTTATTATTTCATGTATGGTAGACTTAACTCACTTATTGGACAAAAAAAAAAAAACTCCTGAAGTTAGTGACTTCATCACAGTGGCAAAGCTAGTGTGTAGACTTCCGCCATGGTGTCATAAGTGAGGGAAAAAATAAGCACATTGGTTTGGAATAAAAAGACCAGAGATATGTAATCTTGTTCATTCTCAGAATGTTTTTTAATCTATATAATGTGAGAATCTCACTAATTCTGGCAGTTGGTGGGATGAATTAACAAGGTAGTAGCCATAGGACAGCATCTTAACTGTTAACTGTGAACTGTCAAATACTATCAAAATGGAAGTTATTTTCGTTATGAGTAGAGCTCAACTAGTAACTGTTGATTGATTAAAACTTGTAATTATGCTGCTTAGAAAAGGATTTTCCATTCTTTAAGTGAATCACTGAGAAGTTTCATTGAGGGTGTCTGAATGAATTTTTAACTCCCTCTTTAAAATTAGTCAACCAGGGGCGCCTGGGTGGCTCAGTGGGTTACAGCCTCTGCCTTTGGCTCGGGTCATGATCCCAGGGTCCTGGGATGGAGCCGAGCCACATGTTGGGCTCTCTGCTCTGCAGGGAGCCTGCTTCCTCCTCTCTTTCTCTGCCTGCCTCTCTGCCTGCTTGTGATCTCTTTCTGTCAAATAAATAAATAAAATCTTTTAAAAAAATAAAATAAAAAATAAAAAGAGTCAGCCATACAACTAATATATCCAAACAACTCCTAGAGCTTATTGGACATAATAATATTCTCATATTAATATTGATGATTTCTCAACTTTTGATGTAGTAAAATGATGCAAAGATTTGGTAGAATAAGAATGGTAATCACATCTCAAACTCTGTAGGAAACTAAGTTGAAAATTTGAGAATACAAATTTTCATACTATCAAAATAAACTGTTTTCAGAATTTTAGGACATGGTCTGGAAAATAGAATTATAATTTTTTCCCATCATCATCCCCTTATTTCCCTTAAGAAGAACTGCCCCTGCTAGTTCCTTTGGTTAGAAAATCTAGAATATCTACATTTGAAAAATAATCTAATTTACTAATTGAATTTTCTTTGATTTAACATTTTTACTTTATTTAGAAAGACAGAGTCTACTTGAACAAGTGCACTGGAATCTAGGCTTATCACTACTAGATTATATTATCTGGCAAATTTACACAATTACTCTGCTTTCAGTTGCTTTGTCTTGAAAATAAGGCTTAGCCATTTTTGTAGGAAAATTTCAAGGTTAAATGAGACTGTATATTCTAAACCAAATTTTAAGTGTTCACTAAAAGATATTATTTATATTTGGGATACCAAATTTTCATGCTCCTTAAAAATTTGTGTTCACGGGGTACCTGGGCGGCTCAGTGGGTGAAAGCCTCTGCCTTCAGCTCAGGTCACAATCTTAGGGTTGTGGGGTCGAGCCCCGCATCAGGCTCTCTGGGAACCTGCTTACTGCCCCCCTCTCTGCCTGCCTCTTGGCCTACTTGTGATCTCTGTCTGTCAAATAAATAAATAAATAATCTTTTTAAAAATTTGGGGTTCACATACAATTTCATATTAATACTGGCCAAGAAAAACTACTTATGCCTGTAATCCATTGTGCAAATTATGAAATATTTCTCCATTAAAACAAGACCAACCTCTAAAGTCATATTGAAAAACAATAAAATTATGCTTCCAAGTGTATTTCTAAATGTCCAACCTGTGTCAAAATTAGCCTTTGCTAACTCGAGGCTATTAATTTAAAAATAATTCATATTTGCACTATTTCAGACTACTTTCACAGACATGTTCAACTTCTAAAATCTCAGAGGAAGCACCAAGGGTCTTTTAAATGGATGGCTAAATAAGAAAGAAAGAAGTAAGAGCCTCCTTCAGGAATGCAGAGACCCTGGCTGTCTTCTCAATTCTATCCTCCACTCTGACTCAGTCAGCCGGAAACTTCAAGGTGACAGCCACCCACCCTCTCCCAGAAAGCTCCTTTCCTCTACAAACATGAGCTGGATGATCTCTACATTTTGACAGAATGCACAAATTTATTTCTTTAATTAACCAAGAAGGAACAATAATAAGGAAATAACCCTTTACACATCAAATATAATTCAGTAGGGACAATTTCCAAACATTCAAAATAAATTAACATAAAAATAATCAGTTAATTTTTGGAGCCCAACATTACACAGATAATTTTAAAAATGAGAATCAGTAATATTCACTTGAAAATACTATCAATCATAATTTAAAGTAATTTTAATTTAAAATTAATCAATTTTTTTATTTTTTTTTTTTTTTGGAACCCTTCCACGGGATGTGAAGTAAAGGATTGGAATTCAATTAATCTGTGCCTGGGAAAATTGTTTAAGTCTTTCAAAGCTGCTTCACTTCTATATAAGCAATGGTTTCCCACGTAAAATTCTACGATACAGTTCATCATTTAACAAGTCTTATCATACTTCCTTGTATTTATCTCGAACAGACAGTATTCTTTAAATATTGTGGTGATAATAGAAACCACTGAGATGAGAAAGTTGAAGCTGAAATTATGTACATTGCTCAAAATCAAAGAAAAATAAGAGAATTTATTAGTAGGGGCGACCAAATGTTAACTCTTATAAGGACTGCTCGAAGTGTACATATATGAAGCTGCTTATGTGATTCCTTTCGTTCATGTCATTAAATACAGGATGTGGAAAATAACACTGTACAGATGCTAGAGAAAAATCATGTCACACAGTCTGTGCCCTGAAAAGTTTTTCTCACATGTTACAAATTTTGTTTTTTTTGCATTATCTAAGTGCGATTAGCTTTGTTTTTTTAAATAAGCTTATTTCCCATGTTATTTTTGCACCTATTTAAATTATACAAATACAAAATCCAAACAGTCTAAATATTATTTTAAAAGTAAGAAAAGAGGGGCCCCTGGCTGGCTCAGTTGGTTAAGCATCAGACTCTTGATTTCAGCTCAGGTCATGATCTCAGCGTCCTGGGATCAAGCCTCCTTTTGGACTCGGTGCTCAGCAGGGAGTCTGCCTGAGGCTTTTTCTCTCTCCCTCTCTCTCTGCCCTTCCCCCGTTCTCTCTCTCTCTCTCTCTCTCTCAAATAAATATTTAAAAGAAAAAACAAGAAAACAAAATCCACAAAAAAGGAAACCACATCCCAGACCCAATAACAGAAAAGACACAGGTCATGAACTAAACTCCCTATCACTTAACACTCTATTAATCAGCAACATTGACCCCAAGTTATTGTGAGATCTTCAAAGATTTTTAAATAGAATCAGACCAGTAGGTTTTATTTGGGTTATATTTTATGTTTGTGAATTAAGTATTTATGAAGGTCCTACTCTGTGCTCAGGAATTCTGTCCACACACTGCTGACCCGGATCCCTACTGTCTGCATCCACATTACTGTAGCAGCCAGACTCCCGACCTCCTTGCCTACACCAAGGGAACACAGCGATCCTCCCAAAATCCACAACTGATCTTTCAGATTTCCTGATACCGAGATAAAACAAAATATTCTCAACATTTCATGCAAACCCTCTTCCCCAGACTACTTAACTAACTTCATTTCTTTATATGCACACCCTAAGCTCCAGTATTAGCTACAAATTATCTCCTTAGCTAGCTACATATAGTAACTATTTAACAAATTCATTCTCACCCTTTGGCCTCTATACTTATACTTTGTAGTAAGGAAGTAACTCTGATTTTCTCTGTTATTAAGATGTGTTGTTCTTTGTTCTTTGTTTTTAATCATGAAGGCTGTTGGATTCTGCCTCTTGTTTTTTCTGCATCAGTGGAGGTGATCCTGTATTTTCCTCCTCATGATCTAACAACACAGTAGATTATACTTTTAGATTTCCTAATACTGAAACCACCCTTGTATTCTTGGAGTAAATTCTTCCTGGTCCCGATGTCTTCTATTTTAAGTGAACTGTTTGCTTGTGTTTACATAAGATTTCTGCATTAATATTTATAATTAAGATCAGCTTGTAGCTTTTCCGTTCAGTGCAATTTGGGCGGGAAGGGGATTAAGGATCCAAGTTACTCTAGTTTCATAAATCAAATTTCGGTATTTTCCTTCTTAGTTCTTTACTCTGGGACAATTTACATTGCATTATAATTATTTACTCTTTGCTAGATTTGCTTTATAAATTTGTCTGGATCTGGACCTTCCCCCCTCCGATTATGGAAATTTTTATGGGTAATTCCATAACTACTGCCTATTATGCATTAACGTCTTTCTTTTTTTTTTTCTCCTACAGAAGTAGCTTATTTCTTTCTGGGATTTGAATTTTAAATTTTCTTAACTGTTATTTTGTCTATCTGGTTGATTTCTTCAAACAATTAGTTTATGGGTTTTATTAGCTCTACTGTTTTTTCCTATTTTCAACTTTGTTAAGAGATGGAAATTTGCTAGGAGGGTAGAACAGAACATAATGTTCTAAATAATGTGAGGTGACTGGTATGTTAATTAGCTCTCCAGATGGGGAGGTGAGGGGAAGCTTTTCACAATATGTAGGTGTACACTAAATACCTTACGGTTTTGTCGATTCTATCTCGTTCAAGATGAAAGAAATTGTTTTACTTTTATTAATTCCTTTAACCTGATTTATTGTTTATTTACTTCAGTACTCATTTACTGACACTTTGATCTTAGTGTGTTATTCAGTAATTTTATTGATATAACCATCTGATGCTCTAACTTTTCTTGAGAGTATTTTAACTATGCTTCATGGATTTGGGAGATGTTATTCCACTACTTACTTAGAAAAAAATCTCTAGTTTTGTACTTTGTATCCTCTTCAACCCAAGCTTGCCTGAATATTGGTTTTCGGGGGGTTTTTTTGAAGACTGTGTGTTGTTCAGAGTGCGTGTTTTTGCACATGGGATGTCTATGGTAGATTATTACAAATGTTTCATATGTCATTTTTAAAAGTATATGTTACTAAGCTTCAAATTATATATATGTAACTATATCTAATATATAAATACATATTATAATATTATATACTATGTATATTTCTTTTCCTACATCCAATGTTACCACTATGATTCATGCCACATTAATCACCACCTGGATCTCTGTAATTGTATTGTAAAAGTTCTCCCTCCTCTTCCTTTACCTCCCTACAGCAGAATGTTCCCTTTGAGTTGCCAGTGAAAGGGACCCTCCTCTCTCTCAGGGTACAAGCCTGCTTTGTAAGTGTGTCTCTGACCTCCCTCTTAGCAAGCTGTCTCCATCCACTGGTGGTCCAGCTGTTCACTGAAAACTCCTATTGTATTCCTAATTTAGGACTAGTTCCTGTTTTTTGCTTAAAATATTGTGCATCCAAACCACTCTGGAAAACAGCATGGAGGTTCCTCAAAAAGTTGAAAATAGAGCTACCCTACGACCTAGCAATTGCACTACTGGGTATTTACCCTAAAGATACAGACGTAGTGATCCGAAGGGGCGGGCACATACACCTGAATGCTTATAGCAGCAATGTCCACAAAAGCCAAACTATGGAAAGAACCTAGATGTCCATCAACAGATGAATGGATAAAAAAGATGTGGTAGATATATACAATGGAATACTATGCAGCCATCAGAAGAAATTAAATCTTGCCATTTGCAATGACTAGGATGGAATAGAGGGTATTATGCTGAGCAAAATAAGTCAATCAGAGAAAGACAACTATCATATGATCTCCCTGATATGAGGAAGTGGAGATGCAACATGGGGGGGGGGGGTGGAGGGCAGGAAAAGAATAAATGAAACACGATGGGATCAGGAGGGAGATAAACAATCAGAGACTCTTAATCTCACAAAACAAATTGAGGGTTGCTGAGGGGAGGGTGGCTGGGTTATGGACACTGGGGAGGGTATGTGCTATGGTGAGTGCTGTGAAGTGTGTAAACCTGGTGATTCACAGACCTGTACCCCTGGGGATAAAAATATATTATATGTTTATAAAATTTTTTTTTAATTTTAAAAAAATATTCTGCACCCAGGTACTCATGCAGTTAAAGTCCTCTGCTCCTTCAAATTTTTGTTTGAGTATGACTTTCGTCATGAGGCATACCCAGTTCACCAGATTCAAGTGTCACATTCACCCTTCAGTACCCACTGCACTCACATCCCACCTGTTGTTCCACTTTCCCTTTCTCAATATCCTCTCCCTGAATAACACACCCAACTGTGTATTTACTTATTATAAAATTATTAATTATTATGGTACTTACTAGCTAATATTATTACATTAAATATATTTATATTTTTTATATTTATATATTTACATTTATATTAAATAATATTATATTTTATACGATCAATTATAATTATACTATAATTACGTATTAAAATTATTGTTCTTGGGCGCCTGGGTGGCTCAGTGGGTTAAGCCGCTGCCTTCCGCTCAGGTCATGATCTCAGTGTCCTTGGATCGAGTCCTGCATCAGGCTCTCTGCTCAGCGGGGAGCCTGCTTCCTCCTCTCTCTCTCTCTGCCTGCCTCTCTGCCTACTTGTGATCTCTCTCTGTCAAATAAATAAATAAAATCTTTTAAAAAATAAAATAAAATAAAAAGTAAAATAAAATTATTGTTCTTTGCTTGTTGATTCTGTTCACTCCCAGCTGCTAAAATTCAAGCTCTGTAAGAGTGGGGGTTTGTGTTTGGCTCATTGATTTACCATGATCTGCAGGACAGTGCTGGGCACATAATTAACACTTAGGAAAACTTTGCTGAATTAACATATGCGAGTGCATTGTTAGACAAAATAAACATTCATTTAAAAGTAAATCAGTGCTATTTGTTATCAGATATGAAGATAAAGACATCAGCTCACCTCCTTGAATATAAAAGGAAATGTAGTTTCCCTTAGAATTTCCTGCTTGATAAAACAGGATTTTCTTCCTTTACCTTCTTCATTGAAGAACATGGGAATAGAAACCATGTCCAATTTACCTTATTCCACCAAGTGAGCCTCTAACAGGCATAAAGTATGGCTGTAAATGAATCCTTACATAGGCATAGGATTTTTGCAGGTTGGAAAATTTTTCCTAAATTTGAAAATTTTCTGATCTGTCTCAGGTATTTGTCAATTTCTACTATCTGGCATGTGATGGAATATTTCATATTTTTTGAGAAAAAAATTATAGACAACTTGGGAGCACTGAGTGAAAGTTTTCTAATAATAGAAAAACACAGGCAAGGGAATCCAACATTGGAGACACCTGGCTCTCAAAGAAAGAGGTAAAGCAGTTTGTATAGTTCAGACTATTGTATACTCAGCAATTACTTCATCTGGATAAACTTCAGTCAGTTTAAGTGTATGGTGCTTCTGTCTTAGAAGGCCAATCTCAGAATTCAGGGCTTTGGGAATGCTCTAATTTTCCTGGCCTTCAAGAAGTTCTTGTAGTGATAGCTTTGGTCAAATTGTGAGGCATGTAAACTCTTTTTGGTCTACTTTTTATTGTACTCCCACCGAAATGTAAATGTGTGATAAGGCTAAGGGCAAGAGAGTAGATTTATAATCCCAGCACCTTGTTGGAGCCATCCATGAAAGCATGGAATTGATAAAATAATGATTTTTCTTTTCTTTTCTTTTCTTTTCTTAAATTAACATCTAATGTATTATTTGTTTCAGGGGCACAGGTCTGTGAATCGTCAGTCTTACACATTTCACAGCACTCATCACAGCACATACCCTCCCCAATGTCCACCATCCAACCCCCCTCTCTCTACCCCCCTACCCACCAGCAACCCTCAATGTGTTTCTTGAGATTAAGAGTCTCTTATAGAGGTTTGTCTCCGTCTCTGGTTTTGTCTTCTTACATTTTTCCCTCCTTTCTCCTATGATCCTCTGTCTTGTTTCTCAAATTCATCCTATCAGTGAGATCATAGGATAATTGTCTTTCTCGGACTGAATGAAATAATGATTTTTCTTACTCAGAAACACCAGTTTGATAATCTTTTCTGTTTTTCCTTTATTATTCATAAAGGGACAACTGATGGCGATTAATATATAATGACATCCTGTGGCAGGGTTTAAAACTAGAAAATACTAAATAAGTTTTAGTGAGGTGCTTTTTAAAGTTATTTAAAGTTATTTACTCAGCGTATTCCTCATGTAAAATGTACCTTCATTTTCTTTGCTTGTCATTCACTCCAAGCCTGGAAACCAGGATCTCCAAATTCACAAACGCACCTGCCAAGATAGAACATTCCGTATTACCAGCAAGGCTGGGTATTGTAAGCTCCAGAGTAGCAACAGACCCTCTGAAAAGGAAGGGTTTGGAGACCTCATCTCGGTATACAAAACACAGCCTTTATTTTTCAATTTTGGAATATTGTATCTAAACAAACGGCATTTTCCTTGAATTATTACATCTCTGGCATGGCCATGATTGAAAATTTGGTATCTGTTTACATTATCCTACTAATTTTTTGCATAAAATTATAGAACTCAAAAATCACTTAAATTGTTTTTCAAACAAGAATGATCATGTCATATTTTCAAAAGAATCACCTTCTTTAATTATTTTTGTTTTCCTTACTTATAATACATCCATGATTTCCCATAAATATTTTTTTTCATGAATTCTGAGAGATCAGTTAGAAGCCATCCCTCAAAAGTTGTATCATTCCAGTTTTCTCAAATAAGTCCTTTTAAATTCATAGCTAGATTAAAAAGAAAGGTTTTCTCACAGTCCCACCAGAACGAAGAACATTAAATAGTATCAACGACATTTCAAAGCAAATAAATACAGTTAAGCTTTCCTCCAGTTCCATCCAGACCTACATAATTTACTCTTGTTCTTGTAACGTTGAGACAGCCGTTCACCTCCTGAAACCATCCACTTCAGCAATAAACCTGGAAATCCCGAATCAGTCCCCATATGGGAGGTGTTTACTCCAGGGGCATTTCCATCTGGTGCTGAGAACCTGAGCCTCTAGTCCTACTTCCTGTATCCCCTGTCCAGAATACGGGCTGCGACCCTTTCTGCCAACATTCTGAGAAACTGGTCTTATTTGTTATTTCTCCCAGTAGATCAAGCTTTTGCTTTGCAACTTGTAGCAGCAGCTTTTAAGCAATAACAAGAGAATAAAGCTGACAATGTATTGAGAGAGGCTACAAGATCAGAATGGAGAAAGACAGATTCCTTAGTGGGCAGGAAATACAACTAAATCCAACTATATCACAGGGACTCCGTTAATGGTTACTCTCAAGGTCAAGAAGACATCATGACCAGTGAGGACATTTGCAAATCTCAAGGACTATGGAACCTAACCAGTGAAATGTGTGCTAAGACTTTCAACATCAACAATCATATTTTATTCCTAGAAACAAAATTTTCTTTAAAATCAGTTTGTTAACAAATACTGTGCTGGCATTTCCACATGACTCGTAATTAGAATATATTTTTATCAAGTGCAAACATAATATATATGACACATATTTTTATTAAGATTATGGTCTTGATAGAAGTATTTTTCACTGCCTTTTTGAGCTAATTAAAAATAGAAAGGGTCGCCTAGGTGGCTCAGTTGGTTAAGCATCTGATTTCAGCTCTGTTCCTGATCTTGGGCTTCTGGGATCTAGCCCTGAGTTGAGGTCCCCACTGAGCAGGGAGTCTGCTTCTCTTTCTCCCTCGGCCTCTCCCCTTGCTCGTGCGCTCTCTCTCTCAAATACATAAGTAAAAACTTTTAAAAAATAAAAAAAAATAGAAAATAGAAAAGCTTTTCAGACCTATTTATTTTATTTATCTTACCTCTCGCATGCCATTCCTCACAGTTCACATTACTAAAGTGAGCCTCTGGCGCTCCCCACAGCTACTTTTAATTTGGGGCTTGATTTTAGAAGGTAATATCAAAAAAATGTATCAGAGAAGACTTACTATTACATCAACCAATGAGAATAAGCCCTAGGTACCTGAGGACAAGAAACAGCTGCCGTCTTGTTTACACTATGAATCTGTTATACAATACTCTTCAAATGAAGAAAACCAACCATTATGAATTCTATTTCTCATAGAAGTCAGAAACTTTGTTAAAAGCAATTCAAGAATGTGGTAAAATTAACATCAAAAGCACAGTAAGTTAACAAATTCTCAGGAAATGAAAGTTTTCTGCTGAGAACATCTGTTTTCTGGGCAGGACAGACTGATATTTGCTGTGCTGTTTAAGAACACACACACACACATACTCATGCACATTCTTAAAATATATAAATACATATGCAATAAAACATAACATTAGCAGGGAACACCTGGATGGCTCAATCATGTAAGGGTCTGCCTTCAGATCAGGTCATGATCTCGGGGTCCTAGAGATAGAGCCCCCTTCTTCCTCTCAGCCTGTTCCTCCCCCCCCATTTGTGCTCGCTCTCTCTCTCTCTTAAATAAATTATATATATATATATATATATATATATATATATATATTCTAAGATTTTATGTATTTATTTGGCAAAAAGAGACAGCCAGAGAGGGAACACCAGCAGGGAGAGTGGGAGAGGGAGAAGCAGGCTTCTTGACGAGTGGGGAGCCCGATGCGGGGCCTCTGGGATCATGACTTGAGCGGAAGGCAGCCACTTAATGACTGAGCCACCCAGGCGCCCCAATAAATAGAATCTTTAAAAAAATATATACCATTAGCTTTAGTATAGTCATTTTAAGCGTATTTTAAGTAACTCATATACCACAATGAATTTACAGTCTTATTCATAATTTACTATGTTTTTATATAGACAAGGAAAAAATAAGCGTAACATTGCTTTGGGACTAATTACTTTGGTTTTCTCTCTTCATAGATTTTAACCTCCCTTAGAAAGTCTCCAAATAAAGTTTAATCAATTTAAAACAATCCAAAATGTTGGAAATTACATTTTCTTTTGATATCTTGGAGCAACGCCACCAGGGTTGGTAGAAGGATCGTCGGAGGGATAACACTTACCGATGTTGCCTGGTGACCGAATTCCTCGCAAGGCCATGCCCAGATGAAGACCGAAGGTCGGGCATCTCCTTCGGGAGGTGAAGGAAGGAAAAAGGAGCAGAGGGCGGAAGCGTGATGACGCGCGTTGGAGCAGGTCATGGAGAGGCCGTGACCACCGGCCGACCTAGGAGCTGGGGCTGGGCAGTCCGGGGGCTCCTCGCCCGGTCCCGGTCCTTGGAATACACCCTTGTGCGCTGTTGCCCGGTGGGACCCGCTTTCCAGGACGCAGCCTTAGAGGGCGCGTGGGGTTGCGCCCCTCCGGTGGGTGCTGATCGCGAAGTCTGTGCCGAGCCTGCTGGGGGGACCTTCCCCAGGCAGCGGGAGGGAGAGGCGGGAGGACAGAGGCCGCTCCGGGGCGGCAGGCGCGGTTTGAAGAAGCAAAGGAAAGCGACCAACGAGCGTGCCTCGGGCGGCGGCGGCACAGCCAGACCCACGCGCCTGCCCGCCAAACCCTACAAGCTGATGGAAAGGCTTTACTGGGCGCCACACGTTTACCAGGCGGGTGTTCTCAACACCAGGTCCCTACCCTCCAGGCCGTGTTCCCGGAGCAGCCTCTGTGGGCGGGAAAGGCCCGCGGGCCCCACGCTCCTGGGATGGCAGTGGGGCCAGGAGCCTCCAGGGTCGGGTCCGGCTCACAGCTTGTGGGGCGGTTGCGTGCCCTCAGCGACCTTCCCCAACAGCGCGCCGAGGACTGAACCGTGAAAGCTTCTGCATCCACTTCCAAGCTTCGGGCTGGTGGCTGCAGAGATGCACGTGTCCGACCGCCCCCCGGGCTGGTGGCTGCAGAGATGCACGTGTCTGACCGCCCCCCGACGCGGGCCTCGTGGGCACCTGCCCCCGCCTGTCCCGCAGCCTCTCCTGCCTCCCCTGTCTCCTGCCCTCCGGGCACGGGGCGGGTTCAGATTTCTCCGGGGAACTGCCAAGACTGTGAGCCTACAAAACAGGGAAGGGAAGGCCTTGAATAAACTGATTGATCCAGCCAGGTATCACTCTGACCAACAGAGCTTAAAGTGTGCATACTGCTGTCTGCACCCAACGAGTGTTTAGTCAGGTCTGCTAGGTGAATTCCATGTGGCTGATCTTGGTGGGACTTCCAAGTTCCCTAGAAGGAAAAAAAAAAAAAAAAGGAATTTAATACAATAAATGCAATTTCTACTTGCTATAATAAGGAGTAAGAGTGAGTCCAATTTCTAGAAGGACTAGCTTCCAGAATAGAAAAGGAAGGTATTATCTATAATTCAGATTGTTGTGCGGCAATAGAAATTTTTGACTAGATAATGCTGATATCATTAAAAACCAAACTATTTTATCATAGTATACTCCAAAATGCACAGCTTTTAAGAGGCTGCTGTTATTCAGACTTTCAGAAAACTCCTGTTACTTGTGACTTACTAAATCAGAATGCAAAGCTTTTAGAAAACTGTTTTCTGAGTTACAAGATAGGCTAATAGAGTCCAAATGGCTAGGGGAAAGGAAAATATATTAATTTTTGTTTTTTATTTTCTTAATGATGACAATATTTTCAAATGAGAAAATATAATAATTGACATTCATAAAAATACTTATGTGTTCCAATCCACTGTCACAATATTTTTTTTTTAATTTAAATATATGAGAGATCAACATTTGGGTCAATATTTAATGCTGAAGTGGCAATAACCATGAAAATAACTCATTTGGGTAATTACAGGATGAAAAAATAAAATTTTATAAAAGATCTACTTTGCTTGTTACTAAATTAGCTCAGGCATGAACACAGAAATATTGGTAAATAACTATTCTTTTGTCCACTAGATAATAAATGTATTGTGCAATTACAATAGTAAACTGGATTTAAGATAAATTAAAATGTTAAAGAAACAGAAAAGTAAAACAAGACTGTACTAGGGAAAAATCTAGAAAACATGCATCCCAAGCCACAAAAGAATATTTAAATTCTGAAAGTTTCACACACAGTGATTCCCAAGGTTCTGAATTATTTGCCAAGTCCTCAGATGGTCTCAACAATTTTACTACACATAGATTTCCTAACTATGAGCAGTAAAAAAAGGGATTAACTCCGATGTCATACCTGCTCTTGTTTTGGTAAATTAATTTTTATTGGAACACATCCATACCCATTCACTAATGTTTGTCTATGACTGCTTTTGTGCTACAATGACAGGCTGGAGTAATTGTGATAAAGACTGTATGCCCAAAAATCTAAAATATTTCCCATCTGGCCTATTACAGAAAAAGCTTTCTGATTCCTGTTCTTTGTGGATGATAACAATTTTTAAACTGGTATAAATCATAGTAGGGCTGATTGAGAATGTCTGGTGAAAACTCATCCTCAGCTATGTATTTACTACTTATCTGTTTATTTACTTTTCTTCTCTGAGGCCCCAACAATATTGCTTTATTTATATGCTGAGGGTTATTTTGTATATAAGCCAAACTCTTAATTTTAATGCCAAACATTGTTCTAATGAGCTATCTTGATTATACATGAAAGGACTTCTAAATTTTAATATAGACGTGTTAATTAGGTATTGCTGTGTAATAAACTGTCTGAAAACTCAGTGATATTCAGCCATAAGCATAATCCTACCTCAGGAGTCTGGAGGTCAGCTAGCCATTGTAGATCGGGCTAAATCTTTGGGCGTTAGGTAGGCTTTCCCATGTGTTTGCAGGTCAGCTGGGGGAGGGAGGAGCAAGGATGACCCCACTTCTCCTGAGTCTGGACCCTCATTCTCTAGATCCTCATTGTTGGCAAAGATCCCTGTGGCAGCAGAAACATGAAAAGCCTCTTGATACCTTAGTTCAGAAATGAGGGTGAGTTGGAGAATCAGAAAACTTTGGCCATCAGTCTAGCACACATCATACATGTTAAAAATTACAACTAAAAGATTTTTTATAACACTTTTTTGGGGGGAGCAAAAAAATGTACTAAGTAGAAGGATGCAAAGTGTTAGGGAACCTGGGCCATTTTTGAAATCAAACTATTACCGACATCATAAATTGCTACTGAATAATTTCTTACATCACCTTTTTTTTCTGGAGCAAATAAATGTCTCACTTTTCCTCATGACCTTTTTCCTTTGAAATACTATGGTATTTTTGCAAGCACCTGAATAGAACTTGAGTGTGTTACAGTAGGTGAGATAAGTCAGTCAGAGAAAGACAAATACCATATGATTTCACTCCTATGTGTAATTTAAGAAACAAAACAGATCAACATAGGGAAAGATAAAATAAGATAAAAACAGAGAGGTAGAAAGCAAACCATAAGAGACACTTAGCTGAGGAGAACAAACTGAGGGTTGCTGGAAGGAGGCGGGTGGGGGATGGGCTAGATGGGCGATGGGCATTCAGGAGGGCACTGGTGATGAGCACTGGGTGTTGAATGCAGGTGATGAATCATTGTATTCTACTCCTGAAACCAGTACTACACTATATGTGAACTAACTTGAATTTAAATAAAGTAAATAAATAAAATGAAATACTATAGTATTCTTGGAAATTTTAAAACAGATGTTTAGGTTATTTGTTAATGGTTTTAATTTTAATTAATGATTTCTTTTTCCTCCTCTGATTTAAAAGGTAAGGTTTTATGCCACAGGTGAAACTCTTTAGATTTTAAGATGCGGATAAAATTTGTCGAGAGCATAGCTCTCTGTACCTTCAACCAAAACCTATCTCTTTAGTGTAGTTAAGAAGCTGGGGTATTTCTTTTTTTATTAATTATTTTTATTAACATATAATGTATTATTTGTCCCAGGGGTACAGGTCTGTGAATCGTCAGGCTTACTCATTTCACAGCACTCACCATATCACATACCCTCCCCAATATCCATAACTCAGCCACCCTCTCCATAACCCACTCCCCAAGCAACCCTCAGTTTTTGTGAGATTAAAAGTCTCTTATGGTTTGTCTCCCTCCTGATCCCATCTTGTTTCATTTTTTCCTTCCCTACCTCCAAACCCCTGTCCTGCCTCTCAAATTCCTCATATCAGGGAGAGCATATGATGATTGTCTTTCTTTGATTGACTTAATTTGCTGAACATAATACCCTCTGGTTTCACCCACATCATTGCAAATGGCAAGATTTCATTTCTTTTGATGGCTGCATAGTATTCCATTGTGTATATATGCCACATTTTCTTTATCCATTCATCTATTGATGGACATCTAGGTTCTTTCCCTGGTTTGGCTATTGTAGACATTGCTGCTATAACAATTTGGGTGCACATGCCCCTTTGGCTCACTACATTTCTAGCTTTAAGTAAATACCCAGTAGTGTGATTGCTGGGTCTTAGGATAGCTCTATTTTTAACTTTTTGAGGAACATCCATGCTGTTTTCCAAAGTGACTGCACCAGCTTGCATTCCCACCAGCAATGTAGGAGGGTTCCCCTGTCTCTGCATCCTCGCCAACATCTGTCCTTTCCTGACCTGTTAATTTTAGCCATTCTGACTGGTGTGAGGTGGCATCTCATGGTGGTTTTGATTTGTATTTCCCTGATGCTGAGTGATTGTGAGCACTTTTTCATCTGTCTATTGGCCATCTGGAAGTCTTCTTTGCAGAAATGTCTGTTCATGTCTTCTGCCCATTTCTTGATTGGATTATTTGTTCTTTGGGTGTTGAGTTTCATAAGGTCTTTATAGATTTTGGAGACTAGCCTTTTATCTGATAGGTCATTTACGAATATCTTCTCATTCTGTCAGTTGTCTTTTGGTTTTGTTACTGTTTCCTTTGCTGTGCAAAAGCTTTTGATCTTGATAAAGTCCCAATAGTGCATTTTTGCCCTTGCTTCCCTTGCCGTTGGCAATGTTTCTAGGAAGAAGCTACTGCAGCTGTCCAAGATGTTGCTGCCTGTGTTCTCCTCTAGGATATTTATGGATCCTTGTCTCACATTGAGGTCTTTCATCCATTTGGAGTCTACTTTTGTATGTGGTGAAAGGAAATGGTCCAGTTTCATGCTTCTGCATGTGGCTGTCCAATTTTCCCAACATCATTTGTTGAAGAGACTTCCTTTTTTCCATTGGACATTCTTTCCTGCTTTGTCGAAGATTAGTTGACCATAGAGCTGAGGGCCTATTTCTGAGCTCTCTATTCTGCTCTATTGATTTTTGTCTCTGTTTTTGTGCCGGTTCCATACTCTCTTGATGATTACAGCTTTGTAATGGAGCTTGAAGTCTGGAATTGTGATGCCACCAACTTTGGTTTTCTTTATCAACATTCCTCTAGCTATTTGGGGTCTTTCCTGCTTCCATATAAATTTTAGGATTAGTTGTTCCATTTCTTTGGGGGGAAAATGATGGTATTTTGATAGGGATTTCATTAAATGTGTAGATTGCTTTAGATAGCATAGGTGTTTTCACAATATTTGTTCTTCCAATCCATGAGCATGGAACGTTTTTTTCATTTCTTTGTGTCTTCCTCAATTTCTTTCATGAGTAGTTTATAGTTTTCAGTACAGATTCTTTGCCTCTTTGGTTAGGTTTATTCCTACGTATCCTATGGTTCTGGGTGAAATTGTAAATGGGATCAATTCCTTAATTTCTCTTTCTTCTGTCTTGCTGTTGGTATATAGAAATGCAATTGATTTCTGTGCATTGATTTTAAATCCTGACACTTTACTGAATTCCTGTACGAGTTCTAGCAGTTTCAGCATGGAGTCTATTGGGTTTTCCACAAAAGTATCATATCACCTGCAAAGAGTGAGAGTTTGACTTCTACTTTGCTGATTCAGATACCTTTAATTTCTTTTTGTTGTCTGATTGTTGAGGCTAGGACTTCTAGTACTATGTTGAATAGCAGTGGTGAGAGTGGACATCCCTGCCGTGTTCCTGACCTTAGAGGAAAAGCTTTCAGTTTTTCCCCATTGAGAATGATGTTCTCTGTGGGTTTTTCATAGATGGTTTTGATGATATTGAGGAATGTATCCTCTATCCCTACACGTTGAAGAGTTTTGATCAAGAAAGGATGCTGTACTTTGTCAAATGCTTTTTCAACATCTATTGAGAGTATCATATGGTTCTTGTTCTTTCTTTTATTTTTTTTTAAATTTTTAATTTTTTTTAAACATATATTTTTATCCCCAGGGTACAGGTCTGTGAATCGCCAGGTTTACACACTTCACAGCACTCACCAAAGCACATACCCTCACCAGTGTCCATAACCCCACCCCCCTTCTCCCAACCACCCCCCCCTCAGCAACCCTCAGTTTGTTTTGTGAGATTAAGAGTCACTTATGGTTTGTCTCCCTCCCAATCCCATCTTGTTTCATTTATTCTTCTCCTACCCACTTAAGCCCCCATGTTGCATCACCACTTCCTCATATCAGGGAGATCATATGATAGTTGTCTTTCTCTACTTGACTTATTTTGCTAAGCATGATACGCTCTAGTTCCATCCATGTTATTGCAAATGGCAAGATTTCATTTCTTTTGATGGCTAGATAGTATTCCGTTGTGTATATATACCACATCTTCACCTAAGGAGCTGCAGATAGAACAAGAAAGAAACCCTAAGCCGAGCAGGAGAAGAGAAATCATAACGATCAGAGCAGAAATCAATGAAATAGAAACCAAAAAAACAATAGAACAAATCAACAAAACTAGGAGCTGGTTCTTTGAAAGAATTAATAAAATTGATAAACCCCTGGCTAGACTTATCGAAAAGAAAAGAGAAAGGACCCAAATAAATAAAATCATGAATGAAAGAGGAGAGATCACAACTAACACCAAAGAAATACAAACTATTATAAGAACATACTATGAGCAACTCTATGCCAACAAATTTGACAATCTGGAAGAAATGGATGCATTCCTAGAAACATATAAACTACCACAACTGAACCAGGAAGAAATAGAAAGCCTGAACAGACCCATAACCAGTAAGGAGATTGAAACAGTCATTAAAAATCTCCAAACAAACAAAAGCCCAGGGCCAGACGGCTTCCCGGGGGAATTCTACCAAACATTTAAAGAAGAACTAATTCCTAATCTCCTGAAACTGTTCCAAAAAATAGAAATGGAAGGAAAACTTCCAAACTCATTTTATGAGGCTAGCATCACCTTGATCCCAAATTAAAAATTAAAAAAGAAAAGAAAAGAAAGAACAAGAACCATCAAAAAAGAGAGCTATAGACCAATATCCTTGATGAACACAGATGCGAGAATTCTCACCAAAATACTAGCCAATAGGATTCAACAATACATTAAAAGGATTATTCACCACGACCAAGTGGAATTTATTCCAGGGCTGCAAGGTTGGTTCAATATCCACAAATCACTCAATGTGATACAACACATCAATAAAAGAAAGAACAAGAACCATATGATACTCTCAATAGATGCTGAAAAAGCATTTGACAAAGTACAGCATCCCTTCCTGATCAAAACTCTTCAAAGTGTAGGGATAGAGGGCACATACCTCAATATCATCAAAGCCATCTATGAAAAACCCACCGCAAATATCATTCTCAATGGAGAAAAACTGAAAGCTTTTCCACTAAGGTCAGGAACACGGCAGGGATGTCCATTATCACCACTGCTATTCAACATAGTACTAGAGGTCCTAGCCTCAGCAATCAGACAACAAAAGGAAATTGAAGGCATCCAAATCGGCAAAGAAGAAGTCAAATTATCACTCTTCACAGATGATATGATACTATATGTGGAAAACCCAAAAGACTCCACTCCAAAACTGCTAGAACTTGTACAGGAATTCAGTAAAGTGTCAGGATATAAAATCAATGTACAGAAATCAGTTGCATTTCTCTACACCAACAACAAGACAGAAGAAAGAGAAATTAAGCAGTCAATCCCATTTACAATTGCACTCCAAACCAAAGATACCTAGGAATAAACCTAACCAAAGAGACACAGAATCTATACTCAGAAAACTATAAAGTACTCATGAAAGAAATTGAGGAAGACACAAAGAAATGGAAAAATGTTCCATGCTCCTGGATTGGAAGAATAAATATTGTGAAAATGTCTATGCTACCTAAAGCAATCTACACATTTAATGCGATTCCTATCAAAGTAGCATCCATCTTTTTCAAAGAAATGGAACAAATAATTCTAAAATTTATATGGAACCAGAAAAGACCTCGAATAGCCAAAGGGGTATTGAAAAAGAAAGCCAGCGTTGGTGGCATCACAATTCCGGACTTCAAGCTCTATTACAAAGCTGTCATCATCAAGACAGCATGGTACTGGCACAAAAACACACACATAGATCAATGGAACAGAATAGAGAGCCCAGAAATAGACCCTCAACTCTATGGTCAACTAATCTTCGACATAGCAGGAAAGAATGTCCAATGGAAAAAAGACAGCCTCTTCAATAAATGGTGTTGGGAAAATTGGACAGCCACATGCAGAATAATGAAATTGGATCATTTCCTTACACCACACACAAAAATAGACTCAAAATGGATGAAGGACCTCAATGTGTGAAAGGAATCCATCAAAATCCTTGAGGAGAACACAGGCAGCAACCTCTTCGACCTCAGCCGCAGCAACATCTTCCTAGGAACATCGCCAAAGGCAAGGGAAGCAAGGGCAAAAATGAACTATTGGGATTTCATCAAGATCAAAAGCTTTTGCACAGCAAAGGAAACAGTTAACAAAATCAAAAGACAACTGACAGAATGGGAGAAGATATTTGCAAACAACATATCAGATAAAGGACTAGTATCCAGAATCTATAAAGAACTTAGCAAACTCAACACCCAAAGAACAAATAATCCAATCAAGAAATGGACAGAGGACATGAACAGACATTTCTGCAAAGAAGACATCCAGATGGCCAACAGACACATGAAAAAGTGCTCCATATCACTCGGCATCAGGGAAATACAAATCAAAACCACAATGAGATATCACCTCACACCAGACAGAATGGCTAAAATCAACAAGTCAGGAAATGACAGATGCTGGCGAGGATGCGGAGAAAGGGGAACCCTCCTACACTGTTGGTGGGAATGCAAGCTGGTGCGGCCACTCTGGAAAACAGCATGGAGGTTCCTCAAAATGTTGAAAATAGAACTGCCCTATGACCCAGCAATTGCACTACTGGGTATTTATCCTAAAGATACAAATGTAGTGATCCAAAGGGGCACGTGCCCCCGAATGTTTATAGCAGCAATGTCTACAATAGCCAAACTATGGAAAGAACCTAGATGTCCATCAACAGAGGAGTGGATAAAGAAGATGTGTTCTTTCTTTTATTAAAGTATTATATCACATTGATTGATTTGCAGATGTTGAACCAACGTTGCAGCCCAGGAATAAATCCTACTTGGTCATGGTGAATAACCCTTTTAATGTCCTGTTGGATCCTATTTGCTAGTATTTCAGTGAGAATTTTCACATTTGTGTTCATTAAGGATATTGGTCGCAATTCTCGTTTTTGATGTGGTCTTTGTCTGGTCTTGGGATCAAGGTAATGCTGGACCCATAAAATGAGTTCAGAAGTTTTCTTTCCATTTCTATTTTTTGGGACAGTTTCAGGAGAATAGGTATTAATTTTTCTTTAAATGTTTTGTAGAATTCCCCTGGGAAGCCATCTTGCTCTGGGCTCTTGTTTTTTGGAAGATTTTTGATGACTGCTTCAATATTCTTACTGGTTATGGATCTGTTCAGGTTTTCTATTTATTCCTGGTTCAGTTTTGGTAGTTTTATGTCTCTAGTAATGCATCCATTTCTTCCAAATTGTCAAATTTGTTGGCATATAGTTGCTCATAATATGTTCTTATGATTGTTTGTATTTCTTTGGCGTTGGTTGTGATCTCTCCTCTTTCATTCATGATTTTATTTATTTGGGTCCTTTCTCTTTTCTTTTTGATAAGTCTGGCCAGAGTTTGATCAGTCTTAATTCTTTCAAAGAACCAGCTCCTAGTTTTGTTGATTTGTTCTACTGTTCTTTTGGTTTCTGTTTCATTGCTTTCTGCTCTGATCTTTATTATTTCTCTTCTCCTACGGGGTTTGGCTTTCTTTGCTGTTCTTTCTCCAGCTCCTTTAGGTGTAGGGTTAGGCTGTGTAATTGAGACCTTTCTTGTTTCTTGAGAGAGGCTTGTATCACTATATACTTTTCTCTTAGGACTGCCTTTGCTGTGTCCCATGAATTTTGAACAGTTGTGTTTTCATTTTCATTTGTTTCCATGTATTTTTTCAATTCTTCTTTAATTTCCTTGTTGACCCATTCATTCTTTAGTAGGATGCTCTGTAGCCTCAATTTATTTGAGTTCTTTCCAACTTTCCTCTTGTGATTGAATTCTAGCTTCAGAGCATTGTGGTCTTAACATATACAGAGAATGATCCCAATCTATTGGTACCAGTTGAGACCTGATTTGTGAGTCAGGATGTGCTCTCTTTTGGAGAATGTTGCATGTGCACTAGAGAAGAATGTGTATTTTGTTGCTTTGAGGTGGAATGTTCTGAATATATCTGTGATGTCCATCTGGTCCAGTGTGTCTTTTAAGGTTTTTATTTCCTTGTTGATCTTTTGCTTGGATGATCTATTTCTGAGAGAGGTGTTAAAATACCCTACTATTATTGTATCATTGTCAATGTGTTTCTTTATTTTCTTATTAATTGGTTTATGTCATTGGCTTCTCCCATGTTAGGTGTATAGATATTTACAATTGTTATATCTTCTTGTTGGATAGACCCTTTAAGTATGATATAGTGTCCTTCCTCATTTCTTATTATAGTCTTTGGCTTGAAATCTTATTTATCTTTGGGGTAAATACCCAGTAGTGCAATTGCAGGGTCATAAGGAAGCTCTATTTTTAATTTCTTGAGGAATCTCCACACACTTCTCCAAAGAGGCTGCACCAACTTGCATTCCCACTAACAGTGGAAGAGGGTTCCCCTTTCTCCACATCCTCTCCAACACATGTTGTTTCCTGTCTTGCTAATTTTGGCCATTCTAACTGGTATAAGGTGATATCTCAATGTGGTTTTAATTTGAATCTCCCTGAGGGCTAGTGATGATGAACATTTTTTCATGTGTCTGATAGCCATTTGTATGTCTTCATGGGAGAAGCGTCTGTTCAAATCTTGTGCCCATTTTTTTATATGATTATCTGTTTTGTGTGTGTTGAGTTTGAGGAGTTCTTTATAGATCCTGGATATCAACCTTTTGTCTGTACCGTCATTTGCAAATATCTTCTCCCATTCCATGGGTTGCCTCTTTGTTTTGTTGACTGTTTCATTTGCTGTGCAGAAGCTTTTGATTTTGATGAAGTCCCAAAAAAGTTTATTTTGGCTTTTGTTTCCTTTGCCTTTGGAGACATATCTTGAAAGAAGTTGCTGTGGCTGATATCAAAGAGATTACTGCCTATGTTCTCCTCTAGGATTCTGATGGATTCTTGTCTCACATTGAGGTCTTTTATCCATTTTGAGTTTATCTTTGTCTACGGTGTAAGAGAATGTTCGAGTTTCATTCTTCTACATATAGCTGTCCAGTTTTCCCAGCACCATTAATTGAAGAGACTGTCCTTTTTCCACTGTATATTTTTTCCCATTTTGTCAAAGATTATTTTCCCATAGAGTTGAGGGTCCATATATGGGCTCTCTACTTTGTTCCACTGGTCTATGCGTCTGTTTTTATGCCAGTATCATGCTGTCTTGGTGATCCCAGCTTTGTAGTAAAGCTTGAAATCAGGTAGCATGATGCCCCCTGTTTCATTTTTGTTTTTCAAAATTTCCTTAGCGATTCGGGGTCTCTTCTGATTCCATACAAATTTTTGGATTATTTGCTCCAGCTCTTTGAAAAATACCAGTGGAATTTTGATCAGAATGGCATTAAAAGTATATATTGCTCTAGGCAGTATAGACATTTTAACAATGTTTATTCTTCTGATCCAAGAGTATGGAATGGTCTTCCATCTTTTTGTGTCTTCTTCAGTTTCTTTCATGAGTGTCCTGTAGTTCCTCGAATACAGATCCTTTCCCTCTTTGGTTAGGTTTATTCCCAGGTATCTTATGGTTCTTGGTGCTATAGTAAATGGAATCGATTCTCTAATTTCCCTTTCTGTATTTTCATTGTTAGTGTATAAGAAGGCCACTGATTTCTGTACATTAACTTTGTATCCTGCCACATTGCTGAATTGCTATATGAGTTCTAGTAGTTTGGGGGTGGAGTCTTTTGGGTTTTCTATATAA
This sequence comes from Mustela putorius furo, assembly GCF_011764305.1. NCBI lineage: Eukaryota > Metazoa > Chordata > Mammalia > Carnivora > Mustelidae > Mustela > Mustela putorius. The sequence goes on along the minus strand of NW_025421499.1, from coordinate 54,398 downwards.
AGAATCATGTCATCTACAAAGAGAGAGAGTTTTACTTCTTCTTTGCCAATTTGGATACCTTTTATTTCTCTTTGTTGTCTGATTGTTGTTGCTAGGACTTCTAATACTATGTTGAACAAGAGTGGTGATACAGATGTCATGAAAAGAAGGGCCATCTGTTCCCCAATGTTTATAGCAGCAATGGCCACAGTCCCCAAACTGTGGAAAGAACCAAGATGCTCTTCAACAAACGAATGGATAAGGAAGATGTGGTCCATATATGCTATGGAGTATTATGCCTCCACCAGAAAGGATGAATACCCAACTTTTGTAGCAACATGGACGGGACTGGAAGAGATGATGCTGAGTGAAATAAGTCAAGCAGAGAGAGTCAATTATCATATGGTTTCACTTATTTGTGGAGCATAACAAATAGCATGGAGGACATGGGGAGTTAGAGAGGAGAAGGGAGTTGGGGGAAATTGGAAGGGGAGGTGAACCATGAGAGACTATGGACTCTGAGAAACAATCTGAGGGGTTTGAAGTGGTGGGGGGGAGGTTGGGGTACCAGGTGGTGGGTATTAGAGAGGGCATGGATTGCATGGAGCACTGGGTGTCGTGCAAAAATAATGAATACTGTTATGCTGAAAATAAATAAAAAATAAATTAAAAAATAAAAATAAAATAAAATCTAATTTATCTGATATAAGGATTGCCAAGGAAGCTGAGTATTTCTAAAACAGGTTATTATATTCTAGCCCTAGAGTTTTGATTTATTAGGTCTGAAATGGAATCCTGATTTTGCTTAGGAACTATGACTATAGAAATCTGATATGTTTGGGTACTTTAACTAGTTAAGAATAAAATTATTCAGGAAACATGTTAGAGAACTTCCTGTTTATACTCTGCTTCATAGAAGTTATTTAAAATCAGGGTCAGTGGAGTCAACCAAAAAACATTAGCCACAGAAATCATGGAGGTATCTATAGAAACCACAGCAACTTGCCTTTGAACACTGCCTCTTTAATCAATAAAATGTTGCTATTACACAACAGACTTATCTCTAGATGGCAGTGCAGAAGGTAGTATTTTCATCCAGAGAAAGCTAGTGCAAATGGCCAGAGCTCAGTTGGCCATGGATGAACAGAAAGGAAATTTTGCCTAAATAATAGGATAATGGAATATGACAATTAGCAATTAAAATTTGAGTGTCAATTTATATTTCATTAAAAATTATATCCTTATTTGATACTCAAAACAACAGAAATGAGACAGCAGACATTGTATTTTCACATGATAGATGAGGACTCTAAGATCATGGCCAGGCCAGAAGTGCTTACCTAATGTTACACAGAAGTAAAACCCTGCTTCAGACAATGCGAATCTTCAGACTCTGAGTGGCTGAGTTATATCACACCGGTAGTAAAAACCATGAATGAATGCATAAGCAAAGTCAGATTTATTTATCTAGGGACAGCAAGGGTGAACACGATCCAGATCACCTTCAGGGCATCTCAGTAAAAGGACTTGAAAAGGCAGTTGTAGGAAATTTGGCCCTATGCTGGATAATTCTAAACAGAGTGGTTTCAAGAAGTGGGAACCAGTCCTGGACTAAAGCTGTCAAAAATGAGAAGCAGTGTTACAGTCATAATAACAGAAATAATAATGCAATAAATTGTGCTATATTATGTTAATTATGTTAATACATATAAATAAATTATAAATACAATTATATAACATAAAGTGTATGATTATATAAATAAAATTGTATAGTTATATATTTAATGTGTATTATATTCTTTAAAAAATGTGTTAGTGGTATATAATATATATTATGTGTATTATATAATATAAAATTAGTGTCGTGTGAGTAATTATTACTATATTATTGTTAACATACACATTTTAATAGTATTTATCTAGTATGCTGAAGGAACAAAATGGGCTAGCAAGGTCATTAGTAATCAAGCAAACATCATTCACTTCAGACAAAAGAAGGGATATTTGGACATCTCTGTGGTAATGTAATGGCCTTGTTTTCATCTTGTTCCATACACTCACAGAGTCATCTCTGTCTGCCTTGTTGATACTCTGTGTCTGTGTTTGCTTAGGGAATATAAAGATTTAGTTGCTATTTAGTGTAAGCTGAATAGTTCTTCTAGATTCTTGATGAGTAAAGTACTTAAAGACCTTTCTAATAAAAAGTAATGCAAGAATAAAATGATTTTTACATGGTAACAAAATCTGCTTAGCAGAACTTAATCAGATAGAACTTCTTTTGAGGAAGAAAAATCCTGGTACTACATCCTTCATTATTACTGAAGTGTAATTCACACACAGTGTTACATTGTTTCAGGTGCACAATATAGCGATTGGGCAATTCCATGCACAGTGGTGCTCATCACACGTGCACTGTCAATCCCCGCCAGGCACTTCATCGATCCCCCACCCATCTCCCCTCTGGCAACCATGAATTTGTTCTTCATAGTTAAGAGTCTGGTTTTTGTCTCTTTTTCCTTTTGGAGTGAATCATATGGTATTTATTTTTTTCTCTGACTGACTTATTTCAGTTAGCATTTATGCCCTTTAGAACCATTCATTTTGTTTGCAAATGGCAAGATTTCATTCTATCTTAGGGCTGAGTAATATTCCATTTCCATATACCACCTCTTCTTTATCCATTTTTCTGTGGATGCACCGTTGGGTTGCTTTCAGATCTTTGCTATTGTAAAAATGATGCTGCAATAAACATGGGGATGCATGTATCTCTTTTTATTTTATTTATTTATTTATTTATTTACTTATTTATGAGAGAGAGAGAGAGAGAGAGAGAAAGAGAGCATGAAAGGGGAGAAGGTCCAAGGGAGAAGCAGACTCCCAATGGAGCTGGAAGCCTGATCCAGGACTCAATCCTGGGACTCCAGGTCCATGACCTGAGCTGAAGGCAATCGCTTGCTTACCAAATGAGCCACCCAGGCGCCGGCATGTATCTTTTGGAATTAGTGTTTTTGTTTTCTTTGGGTGAATACCCAGTAATGAAATTACTAGATCATATGATAATTCTATTTTTAACTTTCTGAGGAAACTCCACACTGTTTTTTCACAGTGGCTACACTGTGCTTGCTTTCCGAACAATGCAAGAAGGGTACTTTTTCTCCACAGCCTCACCAACACTTGTTATTTCTTGTGTTTTTAATTTTAGCCATTCTGACAGATGTGAGGTGATGTCTCAGAGTTTTGATTTGCATTTCTCTGATGATTAGTGAAGTTGAGCATCTTTTCACGCATCTGTTGGCCATCTGTATGTCTTCTTCAAAAAATGTCTATTTAGGTCCTCTGACCATTTAATTGGATTATTTGTTTTTCTGTGTGTGTTGAGTTATAGAATTTTTCTACACATTTTGGATATTAACCCTTTGGATGTATTAGACATACCATTTGCAAATATCTTCCCCCATTTTTATGAATTTGGGTTTCACATTTAGGTCTTCAATCCATTTCAAGTTTATTTTCGTCTACGGTGTAAGACATTGGTCTAGTTCCTTCTTTTGCAGGAACTTGTCCAGTTTTTCCATACCATTTGCTGAAGAAACTGTCTTCTTCCCATTGTGTAATCTTGCCTCCTTAGTCACAGCTTAACTGACCATAAAAACATAGATTTATTTTCCCTTCTATTGAACTGTGTCTATTTTTGTGCTGTATGCTATCTATCTTTAACTAAAGAATAATATTTCATACAGTCAGGCCAAAATTTAACCTGTTTTCATTGTAACAAGGCAGGATTTTGGAGGTTTTTTTTTTGTTTTGTTTTTGTTCTGTTTTTACTGAAGCAAATGATCAAGGAAGAAGCAAAAATGTCACAGCCCAGATAACAGAAATAAGTAAATAAATCATTCATTCACTAAATTAGTCTAAGGCTCTGTGGGGACATCACAACATCACAGAAGCTGTGATATTAAGAGTTTTTAAAAGGATGTTGTTAATGTCTATTTAATCATCAAAGACATAGAAATATGACAGATCCATTTCAGAAAATCAGGAGTTTAAAATTAATGAACTTAATCTAAGGTAAACAACATATGACAAGATATTTAAGTTTAAAATTAACCAGATATGTGTCTTAAACATATGAAACATAAGAAACATATGTTTCTTAACATAAGTCTTCATGTGTACAGAAAATTATTTCACGCTGAATATGATCAAAAAGCAATTATTATTTATAAGGACAAACAAGAAAGTTGGCAAACATACAAGAGAAATTCAGCTTACACAGGAAAAATTAATTTAATTAAAAAGATTTACCCACAAACAATCCTCACCCTTTATATAATTCAACATATTAGAAAGTTTGGAAAATTCTAATGTAATATCCAGATGTAAGATATTTTAGTATCTCGCATCTCTAAAAGCTATGTTTTACTTTTCAATATCCTTCATCTCACTCTGAGTTTCACATATGTTTTTTTACTTCTCTAAATAAAAACATTATAATGCATCAAAATAATCAAATCAAATAACTGAATCTTTCAGACTCTAATTACTTTGATTAGACCCTTAAATTATAAGGTAGTTTTTCATTAATCAATTAATGTCATCTGTCTACAAAAACAAATAAATATGAAAAGACATTTTAGTAAGTTCATTTCACTAAATATATTACTATATATTCATTAAATGATAATTAGAAAATTTCCTAAGAGAACCACATTATATTTAAAGACTAAAATTTTTGTGGAAAATAACTTTCTTATTCTCTTTGACTCTGATACATATTTGTTTACATTTAAAGAATCCACATTTTAAAATAGTAACATCTAAGATAGAAACAAATTCTTAGAAGGGCAGTATTCATTTACTTTAAGGAAAATAATATTGAAACATACTGAAACAAATGTTGATGGTTTACATTACAGGAAATCAGTCTCTGTATTTTTACCAAAGAAAATATGAAAGTTGCAACTAGTAAAGAGTGGCTCACAGCCCTAGGTTCACATAAGATCCACCTGTATTAAGACGAACCCCTCTCCCCACAAAAAATTTGTTCCTAAGTGAACCCTGTCCCTTCCCAATTAATTCTCAAGAATGGTAATGCACATTATTTCTGATTTCCTGGAATTGACAATGATGGATTTGCAGCTCAGTTCTAAGGCATTACTTGGTCCATACTCTAAGTCCAAAGGATCAGTTGATGTGGTATCTGGCAGGATGTCTAGGGGCCTGCTGATGCTTGTCATCTCCAGCGAGACCAGTGAGTAGAAACCCCACCTCCCCCTCCTCACTCTCCCACTGCTGAACAGTGGAGTGCTGTTCAACCTTACTGTTTTCTCCTCTAATTTGGGGGTGTTACATACTATATTTTTATACTTATTTCACCTATTGAATGCACATATTTTTAAAATTCAACTTAAATCAAATTAAAGCTTTATCCACCACTTCTGCTCTCGCTTTGATTCCATCAATATTAGCTGGGTTTTCATCTCATGTTTACAAATGTCTTTGTCTACCCTTCCTCCTTTTTGCTGTGAACTATCTATTTTCCCTCCTGTCAGAGGAGGGTAGTTAGTGGTAAAATCTGTTATTTAAGTATTTCTATCTGCCTTCTTTCAGAGAAGATCTTTTGTCAAGAGTTGACTTCTAGATTAACAGATTTTTCTTTCTAATTCAAGAGCGATGTAATTCTGTTGTGTTCTACCTTTCCTGTTGGAATTAAGAGGCTACTCATCTATCCTTACTCTGAAAATGACCTCTCCAAACTTTTCCGCCACTTTAAAATTTTCTCCTTTACTTTGCTGTTCCACAATTTCTCTGGGATGTGTCTAGACTGGGAGATATATATTTGTGTTGTTCTGAAGTCTTAGCTTCTTCATTCTCTTAATTATCTAGATCATTCTGGATCTATGGGATTCCAGATCACCCTGCTGAATCCTTACAGACCTTATTAGCTTCATTACATTAAGCAAACCCTAAATGCTGTCACTGTCATATATGGTGCAGTTGACGATAAAGTCAGAATTCAAGGTATCTTGAGTGTGGCAAAAACCCTCTGAGTGATAGTTGGTCCTGACCCTTGCTTTCCTCCCGGAGATTCTGCTTTCACTCTATTCTGGATCTGAAAATTTCTTATTTTCATCTCCATTCATCAATACCCTCTCCTTCCTTAGGAGTATCTTATCTTACATATTGTTTTAATTTGCAAGGTCCCTGGAAATATCAAATACAACAATGCATAGAAAATTGAGAAACAGGAGACCAACTTTTAATAAAGAGGGTTATGTAGGGGGAGGAAGATAAGGACTCCCTTATTTGAGAAGGTAGAGTTTGTGATGTGTTTTAGTCTCCCTTCCCCTTTTCTCCTATTCCCCTCCATGGGCAGGTGAGAGACAGGGCAGGATGCTGTGATACATTTGTTCTCCTTCATTAAGAGCCCTGACTTGAGATTTCTTAGGTAGGATAACAATGATTCAAAACAAAACCAACAGGAAGGAATATCCAGCTCACACCATAAGTAGAATGTCTTGTTTTCAATTACCCCCCTCCCAAAATACAACCCTAGGAGAAGTCTAGGGAAAGGAAGCCCGTGTGTGAGACATGTGAATCGGCATTCCCACCTTCACCTCAGTATCAACTCAAGAAGTGATATCACAGTCTCTCCAAACCATGAGCCAGCTTTGAATTAAAAATGAGATTGAATAAAAATGTATTAAAATTGAATTCCAGAAGTAACTGGAATCTCCTAATAATAAAGTAACTATAACTGTGGGATTGAATCAAGCTGTTGTTTCCTATCATTTGGTTTCTCAAAGTTCATTTCACATTCCTGTGTGCAAATCTTCGGCCAGACTTGGAAGGTGCGTATCCCATGGTCAAGGTACAGTGAACATTGACACTGATTCCCCTACCAGGGATACATGGCATGGGGAAGAGGTATTTCAGTGACAGGATAGCACCATAGGCACAAAAGACAAAAGGAAAGAAATCATGGACAGATAGAAGCACTGCATGACCATGACAGATCACATTGAAATTAAGATGTTAGTGGAACATCTTAATGTTAGTTAGTGGAGAAAAAGATAGTAAAGTTTGTTTTAAATAGATAAATAGATAAATTGATAGATATATAAAGATATATAGATGTCTAGGTATATCTATATACCTACATATATATATATATATACACAGGAAGATATATCTACCTAGATAGAGACATATCTGGAAAGATATTATAGGGGAATAATATATCTGTACCCAAAAGGGAATCCAAGATATTAGGGATTAATATTTAAACATGAAGATAACGTGGATAAAATTATAAATAGACTAGTTTGAAAAAAATAAAAGTCCAGATTTTACATGAGGTATTATATTTGTGATGAGGACGTTAAACAAAAGAAACAACTGTAATTTATGGACAAAAAATGCAAAACTTAGTAATATCTTAGCTATAGGTTGTCTTCTTGGATTCTTTAAAATCACATAAGCAATGTCAAGTCTGAATAACTGTATTATACACATATATACACACAGATGTGTGTTTTTGTGTTTTTAAGTTAGATTTACACGTTTCTGAAAATAAAATATAACTTTCTCAAAAGCAAAAAAATTATTTATCTTGAATAAATATCTCAGTGCTGTGTCTACTCATAAATAAATAAATTAGTTGATTCATTAACAGATTAAATTGTATAGGAGCTCAGATTCGACCTTTTTAAAGCAGGTATAATCCGTGTCCAGAAAACCAGTCACTGGCAAATAATAGAAAATAGAAAGGAGAAATTTGTGGCCCGTTGTATTTTGTTTAACTTATTCGATTGTCTCTTTCCCATTCTTCTAAGGCAGAATTGAAAACCTCTCTCCCGATGTCAGCCAACATCAGGCATTTTGCCAGACAAGCAAAGAAAGGGAGGGAATATCTTAAAGGGTAGTGACTACATTTATTTTAGAGTCTCTGCTTCTATAGCTTTGGAAAGAAAGTGATTCATAGCTGAGAAATCAGAATAATGCAATCAAAAATCCCTGTGGTACCATTCTTGACCTTTAAAGCCAACATGCATTTGCAGAATGGAAAATTGAGCAGGAAACATGCTTTCAAACACTTTCCTGGTGGTTCTTGGTGGTTCCCCAGCTAGACAGTGTTTCTTATCAGTATTTGAGTTTGATGGAGCAGGTGCCCTTTGTAACCAAAGGTCATATCAAGAACTGGAAAATAGAGTGGCTTGAACAAAGTCAACCTTAGTAGTACTACTCCTAGCTGTCAAAGAATATTTTTAAAAACTTAGAAATAATTGATCTGATATAAGGATTGCCACTCCTGCTTTCTTCTGATGTCCATTAGCATGGTAAATTCTTTTCCACCCCCTCACTTTAAATCTAGAGGTGTCTTCGGGCTTAAAATGAGTTTCTTGGAGGCAACATATAGATGGGTTTTGTTTTTTTATCCATTCTGATACCCTGTGTCTTTTGACAGGGGCATTTAGCCCATTCACATTCAGGGTAACTATTGAGAGATATGAATTAAGTGCCATTGTATTGCCTGTAAGGTGACTGTTACTGTATATGGTCTCTGTTCCTTTCTGATCTACCACTTGTAGGCTCACTCTTTGCTTAGAGGACCCCTTTCAAGATTTCCTGTAGAGCTGGTTTGGTGTTTGCAAATTCTTTCAGTTGTTGTTTGTCCTGGAAGCTTTTAATCTCTCCTTCTATTTTCAATGATAGCCTAGCTGGATATAGTATTCTGGGCTGCATGTTTTTCTCATTTAGTGCTCTGAAAATATCATGCCAGCTCTTTCTGGCCTGCCAGGTCTCTGTGGATAAGTCAGCTGCCAATCTAATATTTTTACCATTGTATGCTACAGACTTCTTTTCCCGGGCTGCTTTCAGGATTTTCTCTTTGTCACTGAGACTTGTAAATTTTACTATTAGGTGACGGGGTGTGGGCCTATTCTTATTGATTTTGAGGGGCGTTCTCTGAACCTCCTGAATTTTGATGCTTGTTCCCTTTGCCATATTGGGGAAATTCTCCCCAATAATTCTCTCTAGTATACCTTCTGCTCCCCTCTCTCTTTCTTCTTCTTCTGGAAACCCAATTATTCTAATGTTGTTTCGTCTTATGGTGTCACTTATCTCTCGAATTCTCCCCTCGTGGTCCAGTAGCTGTTTGTCCCTCTTTTGCTCAGCTTCTTGATTCTCTGTCATTTGGTCTTCTATATCACTAATTCTTTCTTCTGCCTCATTTATCCTAGCAGTGAGAGCCTCCATTTTTGATTGCACCTCATTAATAGCTTTTTTTATTTCAACTTGGTTAGATTTTAGTTCTTTTATTTCTCCAGAAAGGGCTTTTATATCTCTCGAGAGGGTTTCTCTAATATCTTCCATGCCTTTTTCGAGCCCGGCTAGAACCTTGAGAATTGTCATTCTGAACTCTAGATCTGACATATTACCAATGTCTGTATTGATTAGGTCCCTAGCCTTCGGTACTGTCTCTTGTTCTTTTTTTTTGTGTTGAATTTTTCCGTCTTGTCATTTTGTCCTGAGAAGAGTATATGAAGGGGCAAGTAAAATACTAAAAGGGTGGCAACAACCCCAGGAAAATATGCTTTAACCAAATTAGAAGAGATCCCAAATCGTGAGGGGGGAGAAAGGGGATAAAAAGAGGTTCAAAAAGGAAGAAAGAAAAAAAAAAAAAAGAAAAAAGAAAAAAGAAAAGAAAACAATTTAAAAAAAAAAAGAAAACACCTAAGAAAAATATAAAAAAGAAAAAATATATATATTAGATAAACTAGTTAAAAAAGAAAAAGGTAACAGTTAAAAAAAAAAATTTTACCCGAAGGCGAGAAAAAAACAAAAAATGAAAAAGAAAAAAATTAAATTAACCACAAGACTAAAAAAAATCACAGGGAAAAAGCCATGAGTTCCGTGCTTTGCTTTCTCCTCTTCTAGAATTCTGCTGCTCTCCTTGGTATTGAAACCGCACTCTTTGGTAGGTGAACTTGGTCTTGGCTGGATTTCTTGTTGATCTTCTGGGGGAGGGGCCTGTTGTAGTGATTCTCAAGTGTCTTTGCCCCAGGCAGAATTGCACCGCCCTTATCAGGGGCCGGGTTGAGTAATCCGCTTGGGTTTGCTTTCAGGAGCTTTTGTTCCCTGAGCGCTTTCCGTAGAGTTCCGGAGGACGGGAATACAAATGGCGGCCTCCTGGTCTCCGGCCCGGAGGAGCCGAGAGCCCAGGGCCGCACTATTCAGTGCGCGCTCAGAGAACCGCGCCCAGTTACTCCCGTCTGCCTGACCTCCGGCCGCGCTCCGAGCTCACCGAGCCTGCGACCGGTTCAAGGTCACCCCGAGCTGCGAGCTTACTGTCGGCTCTGTCTCTGTAGCCGGCTTTCCCGTTCCAATACCCGCAAGCTCTGCGACACTCAGACACCCTCGATCCTTCTGTGACCCTGCGGGACCTGAGGCCACGCTGACCCCGTGTGGGCTTTGCCCCGGGTAGCCACTGGAGTGATGTCCCTCAGCGGAACAGCCTTTTAAAAGTCCTGATTTTGTGAGCCGTTGCTCCGCCGCTTGCCGGGAGCCGGCCCCTCCCCCCGGGGTCTATCTTCCCCTCGCTTTGGATTCACTTCTCCGCCGGTCCTACCTTTCAGAAAGTGGTTGTTTTTCTGTTTCCAGAATTGCTGTTCTTCTTTTAAACCAAAGACTATAATAAGAGATGAGGAAGGACACTATATCATACTCAAAGGGTCTGTCCAGCAAGAAGATTTAACAATTTTAAATATCTATGCCCCCAACGTGGGAGCAGCCAACTATATAAACCAATTAATAACAAAATCAAAGAAACACATCAACAATAATACAATAATAGTAGGGGACTTTAACACTCCCCTCACTGAAATGGACAGATCATCCAAGCAAAAGATCAGCAAGGAAATAAAGGCCTTAAACGACACACTGGACCAGATGGACATCACAGATATATTCAGAACATTTCATCCCAAAGCAACAGAATACACATTCTTCTCTAGTGCACATGGAACATTCTCCAGAATAGATCACATCCTCGGTCCAAAATCAGGACTCAACCGGTATCAAAAGATTGGGATCATTCCCTGCATATTTTCAGACCACAATGCTCTAAAGCTAGAATTCAACCACAAAAGGAAGTTTGAAAAGAACCAAAATACATGGAGACTAAACAGCATCCTTCTAAAGAATGAATGGGTCAACCGGGAAATTAAAGAAGAATTGAAAAAAATCATGGAAACAAATGATAATGAAAATACAACGGTTCAAAATCTGTGGGACACAAAAAAGGCAGTCCTGAGAGGAAAATATATAGCGGTACAAGCCTTTCTCAAGAAACAAGAAAGGTCTCAGGTACACAATCTAACCCTACACCTAAAGGAGCTGGAGAAAGAACAAGAAAGAAACCCTAAGCCTAGCAGGAGAAGAGAAATCATAAAGATCAGAGCAGAAATCAATGAAATAGAAACCAAAAAAACAATAGAACAAATCAACGAAAGTAGGAGCTGGTTCTTTGAAAGAATTAATAAAATTGATAAACCCCTGGCCCGACTTATCAAAAAGAAAAGAGAAAGGACCCAAATAAATAAAATCATGAATGAAAGAGGAGAGATCACAACTAACACCAAAGAAATACAAACTATTATAAGAACATACTATGAGCCACTCTACGGCAATAAATTTGACAATCTGGAAGAAATGGATGCATTCCTAGAAACATATAAACTACCACAACTGAACCAGGAAGAAATAAAAAGCCTGAACAGACCCATAACCAGTAAGGAGATTGAAACAGTCATTAAAAATCTCCAAACAAACAAAAGCCCAGGGCCAGACGGTTTCCCGGGGGAATTCTACCAAACATTTAAAGAAGAACTAATTCCTATTCTCCTAAAACTGTTCCAAAAAATAGAAATGGAAGGAAAACTTCCAAACTCATTTTATGAGGCCAGCATCACCTTGATCCCAAAACCAGACAAGGATCCCACCAAAAAAGAGAGCTATAGACCAATATCCTTGATTAACACAGATGCGAAAATACTCAACAAAATACTAGCCAATAGGATTCAACAGTACATTAAAAAGATTATTCACCACGACCAAGTGGGATTTATTCCAGGGCTGCAAGGTTGGTTCAACATCCGCAAATCAGTCAATATGATACAACACATCAATAAAAGTAAGAACAAGAACCATATGATACTCTCAATAGATGCTGAAAAAGCATTTGACAAAGTACAGCATCCCTTCCTGATCAAAACTCTTCAAAGTGTAGGGATAGAGGGCACATACCTCAATATCATCAAAGCCATCTATGAAAAACCCACCGCAAATATCATTCTCAATGGAGAAAAACTGAAAGCTTTTCCACTAAGGTCAGGAACACGGCAGGGATGTCCATTATCACCACTGCTATTCAACATAGTACTAGAGGTCCTAGCCTCAGCAATCAGACAACAAAAGGAAATTAAAGGCATCCAAATAGGCAAAGAAGAAGTCAAATTATCACTCTTCACAGATGATATGATACTATATGTGGAAAACCCAAAAGACTCCACTCCAAAACTGCTAGAACTTATACAGGAATTCAGTAAAGTGTCAGGATATAAAATCAATGCACAGAAATCAGTTACATTTCTCTACACCAACAGCAAGACAGAAGAAAGGGAAATTAAGGAGTCAATCCCATTTACAATTGCACCCAAAACCATAAGATACCTAGGAATAAACCTAACCAAGGAGACACAGAATCTATACTCAGAAAACTACAAAGTACTCATGAAAGAAATTGAGGAAGACACAAAGAAATGGAAAAATGTTCCATGCTCCTGGATTGGAAGAATAAATATTGTGAAAATGTTTATGCTACCTAAAGCAATCTACATATTTAATGCGATTCCTATCAAAGTACCATCCATCTTTTTCAAAGAAATGGAACAAATAATTCTAAAATTTATATGGAACCAGAAAAGACCTCGAATAGCTAAAGGGATACTGAAAAAGAAAGCCAACGTTGGTGGCATCACAATTCCGGAATTCAAGCTCTATTACAAAGCTGTCATCATCAAGACAGCATGGTACTGGCACAAAAACAGACCCATAGATCAATGGAACAGAATAGAGAGCCCAGAAATAGACTCTCAACTCTATGGTCAACTAATCTTCGACAAAGCCGGAAAGAATGTCCAATGGAAAAAAGACAGCCTCTTCAATAAATGGTGCTGGGAAAATTGGACAGCCACATGCAGAAAAATGAAATTGGACCATTTCCTTACACCACACACGAAAATAGACTCAAAATGGATGAAGGACCTCAATGTGAGAAAGGAATCCATCAAAATCCTTGAGGAGAACACAGGCAGCAACCTCTTCGACCTCAGCCGCAGCAACATCTTCCTAGGAACAAGGCAAAAGGCAAGGGAAGCAAGGGCAAAAATGAACTATTGGGATTTCATCAAGATCAAAAGCTTTTGCACAGCAAAGGAAACAGTTAACAAAATCAAAAGACAACTGACAGAATGGGAGAAGATATTTGCAAACGACATATCAGATAAAGGACTAGTGTCCAGAATCTATAAAGAACTTAGCAAACTCAACACCCAAAGAACAAATAATCCAATCAAGAAATGGGCAGAGGACATGAACAGGCATTTCTGCAAAGAAGACATCCAGATGGCCAACAGACACATGAAAAAGTGCTCCATATCACTCGGCATCAGGGAAATACAAATCAAAACCACAATGAGATATCACCTCACACCAGACAGAATGGCTAAAATCAACAAGTCAGGAAATGACAGATGCTGGCGAGGATGCGGAGAAAGGGGAACCCTCCTACACTGTTGGTGGGAATGCAAGCTGGTGCAACCTCTCTGGAAAACAGCATGGAGGTTCCTCAAAATGTTGAAAATAGAACTGCCCTATGACCCAGCAATTGCACTATTGGGTATTTACCCTAAAGATACAAACGTAGTGATCCAAAGGGGCACGTGTACTCAAATGTTTATAGCAGCAATGTCCTCAATAGCCAAACTATGGAAAGAACCTAGATGTCCATCAACAGATGAATGGATCAAGAAGATGTGGTATATATACACAATGGAATACTATGCAGCCATCAAAAGAAATGAAATCTTGCCATTTGCGACAACATGGATGGAACTAGAGCGTATCATGCTTAGCGAAATAAGTCAGGCGGAGAAAGACAACTATCATATGATCTCCCTGATATGAGGAAGTGGTGTTGCAACATGGGGGCTTAAGTGGGTACGAGAAGAATAAATGAAAGATGGGATTGGGAGGGAGACAAACCATAAGTGACTCTTAATCTCACAAAACAAACTGAGGGTTGCTGGGGGGAGGGGGTTTGGGAGAAGGGGGTGATATTATGGACATTGGGGAGGGTATGTGCTTTGGTGAGTGCTGTGAAGTGTGTAAACCTGGTGATTCACAGACCTGTACCCTGGGGATAAAAATATATGTTTATAAAAAATAAAAAATTATATTAAAAAAAAACTTAGAAATATTTTTGAGAAATATCTCAGAAAACATATTTCTCATGGTGGACTTAAAACTCAGAAGCTGCAAAAGCTCTCAAGGGTCAGTCAATTAATTGCAAGAACAGAAAGACATTCATGCCAATACATGTATGGAAGTTTATTTTGTTAACACAGACAGATGATTTTACAAATATTTGCGCAACTAGAAAATGTGCTAATCCAAGGTACATAAACCTGGAATTGGAAAGTTAGAGACCAAAGCCATGCTTTCATTTCTACTTCTCACTGGATAATCTAATGTACTCTCCTGTCTCCAAATACAAACTTCATAATGTCTTTGCTTATACCAGTGGCTCCAGAAAGCTATCTCATGCACGGTGGCTTTCTCTCTAAATGACCACTCAGCATTCAGGAATATCTAGTTAGCCTAAACCCTTAAAGTTTCTAGTCTAAATCCTTACAGAATCAGAAAGATCCACTATATACCATATAGATCAGGTTCCTTGGGTCAAAACTCCACTCTTGTTATGCCATTAAAGGAGTTACACAACCAAAAAGAAAGAAAGAAAGAAACAAACAAACAAACAAGTAGGAAAAAGATGGTTGTGACTTCTGTTTGGCTGCAGAGTATCTACAAAGGGAGTATGGAAGAGAAGCAAAGTATCGGTTTCTCTACTAAAATTAGTACAGCGTATTTATTGGATTAGGTTTATCAGCCAAAACCAATTGAGCTCATTCACATAAACAATCTGAAAATATGTACAGATGAAGGATACTCCCCTGCCTTTTTGGGTTTTATGGATTATGAAAAAGAAAAGGGAAAAAGTGGGAAATGACCCAATCGTTTTCTTAGAGTCCCTAGTCAAACTAGCAAATCGTTTGAATGTCTTACAGACTCACAGATTTTAACAATTCTCCCAAATCAAGTCCATATCTTTCCACTACCTGCCCCTCATAGACTTTCCAACTTCTACCTCAACCCTCTTGTCCTGACTGCTGGCTACACTGATTTATTTACTGATCCCTGTGTGTTGCATGTCCTTCGTGCCGTGCTGGCTTGGAATATCCTGTCCTTCCCCTTCTATGTGATGAACTCCTGTTTATCTCTTCAACTGGAGATCAAACCTTGCTGTCCTTTGGGACATTCCCTGACTCCCACAGAAAGGCCTAGATGTTTCTTAACATATGATTGCCACACTTAGAAAACAGAGCACTTAGAAAACAATGATGTACATTTTTCTTTTGTCTTTATGTCTCCCTATAAAATATTTAAAAGTCATTGTATAATTTACAACTCACAACAAGAACCAATAATAATGAAAATATTTAAAATAATAGTTTAGGTGTTCGTCATTACCAAAGTTTACTATATTTTTTTCTCGGTTCCTAAACAATTTATAACCAATCAAATAAATAGAGCGCATAGTATGTGTCCAATTGACATCAAAAAAACGGCCCCTATTCTCTTTTTTAAGTTTTTATTTATATTCTAGTTAACATATAATATAATATTGGAAAATGGCCCCAATTCTTCAACCCTACCGATGCCCTCTCACACTTTGCAATCTGACTTTGGAATTTTTCCCTTTGAAACTGGACTGAGCCTGTGACTTCCCTTAGCCCGTAGGTGCTCTCTCTACTGTGTCTTGCAGCTCTGCCCAGAAGGAGAAACGAGCCCAGGCTAACCTTCTGAAGCACAGGGATCCCTTTAGAGCTGAGCAAAGTGCTGTAAGCCCAGCCTAGGTCTTCCCAGACCTGCTCACTCCCACAAATCCAACCACGGATCTATGACAAGCCCTACTCCATCATAAAACTATCAAATGAGGGGCACCTGGGAGGCTCAGTGGATTAAAGCCTCTGCCTTCGGCTTGGGCCATGATCCCAGGGTCCAGGGTTCGAGCCCCGAGTCGGTCTCTCTGCTCAGTGGGGAGCCTGCTTCCTCCTTCTCTCTGCCTACTTGTGATCTCTCTCTCTCTCTCTCTCTGTCAAATAAATAAATAAATAAAATATCTTAAAAAAAACTATCAAAGGAGAGTAGGCACATGTGAAAAGCTGTTTATTGTTTGAAGCCACTAAATTTTGGGGGTGATTTATTACTCAACAACAGTTACCTGACACAAAACCATACAGAATTTTAAAACAAAAAGAAAAATACCCCCTTACCTTGGAATAGGGAACAAATATAGCAAAGATCAAACTTGTAAATATTTAAATATTTTTATATAGAGTAACAGATAAAAGAATCAATATAAACCGATATCTAAACTAGGTTAAAAATCATACATTGTTTTTTATAGGGATATTTTTGTCTTATTATTTTGTGAAAAACAGTTATCACTACATCAGGATTTTATATTCACATAAAAATAATTAAATGTCATAATAAAAGTTCTTTATTCATAAGAACATAAACACTTATATCAATATCCCATTTTTTATATTGCTATCCAGAATCCAATTTTCTTGTAAAGTTATATTTAGACTCACAAAGATGATTGAAAATGTATCTTCCTCATTTGATTTCCTGGCTTTACCATTACTAAAAGTGAAAACTAAAACATTAGCATCGTTCTGTTACCTCATTCTATCTTTTCTTTTTAATCTCTTGAATGAATGACTTATTCAGATCAATAACCATGATTTATAAGGTCATTTCATTATCTGTAGCATTATTTGAAGATTAGTAGTCCTTCTATTAAAATACTACTATCTAGAAATAAAGATGTGAAAAAATCATTTTATCTTAGACATAAATGTCACTACACAGAGCTAAAAACAGTTCCATTTGGATCATGTTTTCTATCTCACAGACTATAAAAGTCACATTTACTTTGTACTATATCGGAACTTCAATATTAATTTGATGAATTCCCTGCGTAAATCTTTTCTTTTTAAATAAATCATAATGCATCTTTTCTTCTTTTTCCTCAAGAGAAGACAGAGATTCAAGGGCCTTGGCAAAGTTTTTTAATAATTGGAAAATTTTAAAGTGTAAGGATTTCAAATTAGGTGTTTCTGTTTAATAATATATGTGTAGTAGAATTTGGAATACTCAGAACTGTGTATGAAAGAAAAAATGCATAATTATAGAAAATTTTACACTGCACTTAAATTATTCCTTTTTTAATATCTTATTTATTTACTTATTTATTTGAGAGAGAAAGTGAGCAGGAGAGGGAGGCGCAGAAGTGGAAGGGGAAGGAGCGGAGAGAATCTCAAGCAGACTCAGAGCTCCATTCAGGGCTTGAATCCCACAACCCTGAGATCATGACCTGAGCTGCAACCAAGAGTCAGATGCTTAACCAGCCCCGCCGCCCATGTGACCCTGCATTTAAGTTACTCTTAAGGCTTCAATCACAGACTGCAATGATATCCCTTATCCATGTGATCTAAAAAAGCTGAACTTGGGGCACCTGGTGGCTCAGTGGGTTAAGCCTCTGCCTTCAGCTCAGGTCATGATCTCAGGGTCCTGGGATCGAGCCCCACGTCAGGCTCTCTGCTCAGCGGGGAGCCTGCTTCCCCCTCTCTCTCTGCCTGCCTCTCTGCCTACTTGTGACCTCTCTCTCTTTGTAAAATAAATAAATAAAATTTTTAAAAAGTAAACAAATAAATAAAAATAATTTTTAAAAGCTGAATTCATAGAAACAGAACGGAATGGTGGTTATCAAGATTGGGGGGGTGGAGGAACTGGGGAGATATTGTTGAAGCAAACTTGCAACAAGTAGAGAGGTAAGTTCTGGAGATCTATTGCACAACATGGTGATTGTAATCAATAATACTGTATTATAAATGTCAAAGTCACTAAAAGACCATATGTAATGGTTCTCACCAAAAAAAAAAAAAAAAAACGATAATTATGTGATGTGATGGAGATGTTTGTTAATGCTAAGGTAGTAATCATATTGCAATACATGAATGTATCAAATCAACACTTTTTACACCTTCAACTACACAATATTTTATGTCAACTATCTCTCAATTTTAAAAATTGTCAGTCCAACTCTGATCTCATTACTGAGCTTTAAACCCAAGTGTCTAATTATGCACAGGACATGTTAATTTGAATACACTAGAGATCAAACAAACCAAAACTTCCTCTTCCCCACAAGTCTTAATTCTGTGTGCAACATCATGAGTCTTTGTTCAAACCACAAACCTGAGCCATATTCTTGATCCTTCTCTTCATCAGAGTCTACCTTCTCCGTTTGAAGTCCTACAATGCCCATTTCCTAAATACTCCTCAAACTTGTTCGCTTCACAATTTCATTAATCCAATTTAGACTAAAATCATATCAACCAAAACTCAAGCCACAACTCTCCAAATAGCCACTGGACTTTTATTGTTGCCAAATCTGCCGACCAGTGAATTAAGTGTCTTAACAAAATCCATAGGTCCCTCACGTTCCACGTCCTGATAAACCCTTAACTCTCCAAGCACATTGTGCTGAGCTACTTGCAAGTTCCATAATTCTCGCTCCCTTTGGAGATCTTGCAAATTCAGTTTCTTCCTCCTGGAACACTCTCACATACTTCTCCTCCTCCTCTCCTTGGATAAATCCTACTTATTTCCAGACACCATGCTGTCCAGGAAGATAGGAGATGGACCCTTACGTGGTCCTCAGAACTTGGATAAATCCTACTTATTTCCAGACACCATGCTGTCCAGGAAGATAGGAGATGGACCCTTACGTGGTCCTCAGAGCTTCCTGTTTTTCTCACATCACATCCCCACTCTATTGCTTCCTTACCTGTGTGTCCAGTTAGGCTCTGGGGAATATAACCTCTTCTCCTCCAGCCTGGTAATACCCCTAATGCTCAGATTATTAGGGTAATACACCTAATAACCGGTTCCTGGCTCAGAATGGTAGAAAGAGATCAAATCAAACAAATCAAATAATGAATTAAAAACTTAAAATAATTTAGGTGAATGTCCCTGATTTGTCTACTTGTTATCCCATTTCCAAGGTGGCTTTGTTAAATTGAGCATTTTTCTTGATAAACTTCACAAAATTAAGTATACTGAATCAACCAAGAAGGGAGATTGTTATAGGAGGTAGAAAAAATGCTGAATCAAGTCAGGATAGAGGAGACCCAGTTTTGAAATATATTTACACCTGTTAAAGCATCACCATGATCAAGACAGTGCCCATGCCCAAAACTTGTGAAATTGTGTACTTCACGTAGTATAGTTTAGCATATGTCATTTATACTTGAATGAGCTTCTTTTTAAATGAGTAGCATTAAACTGGTCTAGGGAAAACAGGGACCGTATGGGAGTTTTCAACATAACACGTTACTATGTAACGTATGTATTCAGTCATAGACTGTGGCGTTTTCAGTAAGGCAAAGGAGAGAGAATCATATGATAGCAGCATAACAGGAGAGTTGAATTATTAAAAATCCCACTTGCCATAGATTGGTTACATCGTGTGCTTCTTTGCGTCATATACCCTTCTATCCATCCTCTCCTGTAAAACATCACATAAACACAGAGAGAAGACACCTCACATTTTCTTTGCTACCCGTGAATATGTTGTAAGCCACTCCGTGTAGTCATTTATGCATCTTGTTAAAATTGATTAAAAATAAGGAAGTAGTGAAAAGGCACTTTCGACGTTTGGAACTGGAGAGAACCTTACAGACTATTTGGTTCCTATTCCTAGTATCACAGATGAGCAACCTGAGGTCCAGAAAATTGCCTGAGCTGTAAAAATCATTCATAACACCCTTTGAAATACTCCCTGGTTGAGAGACACCTGGCTGACTCAGCCAGTAATGTCCATGACGCTTGACCTTGGGGTTGTAAGTTTGAGCCCCACGTTGGGTATAAGGATTACTTAAAGAAATATAATCTTTCAAAAAAAATTCCCCAGTAGAACACATTGCCAGAGCTCTTTCTTTTTCTGAGTAGTTTTTCAATATAATTCATTATTTAATCAAATTCTGTATCAGTCATCTTATTATTCTGTATAAGTCATCTTATTATTATTGTAAATAATAATAATACAAATAATCTATCACCTGAGGAACTTCATTCTATCCACTTAGGTGAAAATTAAGGCTACTTCTTGCTGTGTACATCCATTTTCATCACTGCCTTACTGTGTCTATCAGGCCCACCAATAGAATTATCCTGCTGAAATTCTCTTCTTTTCTAAATGTCTAAATTATTCTATTTACATGGTAGGTGATTGGCCAAAATAAATCTACATAATGAAATTTTGGATTAGGAAAAGTCATTCTGAGAAATCCACATTTTTTACTGAAACATGTAGAGAAAAGCAGCCACAGAGGATCGTCTCAGTATTTTACTTCCCATCAGCACTCTGAAAGTTTACTTATTACCAACTACTTACTTTAAGCTTGAGCCTGGAGATTATGGTTCATTTAAAGATAAAACATTTACAGTAGCTCACCATAAAGTTGCAGTATATAAGCTTTCCATCCCTAGGCAGTATTCTTCTATGGTAGTAGAATATCTGCCTGCAAATAAAGTTTTTGCATTAATCATTGCTTTGACTCTTTCATTTTTACGAGCACTAAGCTACGTTCTTAAGACTGAAAGATATCTCAAAAAATGAAAATACTGTTGACTGCTTTGCTGACTGATACTGTTTCCTAAAAACAAGCCATTTTCTCTTGTTTTCTTTCCTCCTCTTATTTTTTTGGGGGGAGGGGTGATGGTTATTGTTGTGATTATTGGTTTGGCCAATGAGGGAGAAAAAATAGACAAAGAAAAAACGTGAAAGTTTGTTTTACTTTTCCCAGTTACCCAGAGAGCTGCATAAGGCATTCCGTACAATATTTATGCTATGATTCTAATGAAATTACAACCCTAGATAAGGTGACTGATTATCAGAGTTGTTATTTACACAAAGTAGCTATTGTATTTAGAGATTTTAATTATAATATTATGACTATTATCTTTCAATTGAGTCATGCCAAAAAAAAAAAAAAAATACGACAATGCTAGTTTAGCAATGTTTAGAAACAGACGATGTGGTTTCTGTTACCCGTTAGAAAGGACCATCGGTAGTACCCTTCCACATCTGAACATCCCCCTCAAAACATGAAGATTTGATTCAGCTCAGACAATGACTCCTGAATTCACACAATCTTCTTGCGTTCCAGTAAGCACAAAACTGGTCTGTTTTAGTTCTGATAGGGCTTAAAATGGTAACTCGAATACAGTCAAACTAGGTAGCACGCCCTTACCAAGAACACACTTCTCATTAATCAGGATTCTACATGAACACCATAAACAAAACTAGCCACACAGCTCATGGGACATCTATGTGTATATTACACGAGTGTAGCTCCACACACTTTCACAAAGCAAACACATGCATGAACCCAGCACTCAAATCCCAGAACAGACATTATCACAGTTCCAGATACGCCTCTCCTTTTGGGCATGACTCCCGCCCACAGGAAAATCACTAGTCCAACTTCTAAGGCCCTTAGAAGTTGCGTGGTATGATTGTGTGATTATGCATTGTGTGATTTTGACTTTATCGTAAATGGAATCATACAGAATATATTCACTTTTCTTTTTTTAAGATGTCATTAATTTGAGAGACAGATACAGAGAGAGAGAGAGTGAGCGAGCATGAGTAGGGAAGGGAGGGGCAGCGGGAGAAGCAGACTCCTTGCCAATCAGGGAGCCCCATGTGGGGCTAGATCCCAGGACCCTGGGATCATGACCTGAGCGGAAGGCAGACGCTTAACCAACTAAGCCACGCAGGTGCCCCCAGAATGTTCACTTCTGTGTTTCGTTTCTTTTGCTTGATGATATTTACTTATCTTGGTGTGCATAGCTGCAGTACCTTCTCATTGCCGATTAGTATTTTTTTTAAGATTTTATTTATTTATTTGACAGACAGAGATCACAAGTAGGCTGAGAGGCAGGAGAGAGAGAGAGAGGGAAGCAGGCTTCCCGCTGATCAGGGAGCAGGATGCAGGGCTCGATCCCAGGACCCGGAGACTATGACCTAAGCCAAAGGCAGAAGCCCAACCCACTGAGCCATCCAAGCACCCTTGATTAGTATTTTAATTGGACAGGCTTTCTAAAAGTTGAAAATCAATGTAGTTTATCAATATATTTTGTTCTATCATGAGTATATTACATAACAATGTATCCACCAGTTGGCAGGTTTTTTAAATAAAAATAAAAATTTATTGCATTTTCCTCTAGGTACCACTGTTTTCTTACAATGTTTTGCCTTTGCCTTTTGATTAGTTGGAGAGAATTATAGACAAAATTATAGCTTGAATGAAAAACAGGGAATATCTGTTAACCATCCTCCACAGTAAATATTAAAATCGCTACGAAATAATAACTTTTCAAATTTATAGCATTCCCTAGTTTGCATTATGACTACTCTCTTCTGTGTAAGGAGGTTTTACATTTTACTTTTGCATCATGCTTAAGAACAAAACATTTTTATATATTTTTTCATTTATTTCCACAGAACTCTGTTAGAAGGGGCAGTTACTTCTTAAGTACATCTCATATCTTGTAT
Source organism: Mustela putorius furo (assembly GCF_011764305.1). Classification (NCBI taxonomy): domain Eukaryota; kingdom Metazoa; phylum Chordata; class Mammalia; order Carnivora; family Mustelidae; genus Mustela; species Mustela putorius. Next base: position 31,384 of record NW_025421499.1, on the reverse strand, counting down.
AACACTAACTATGGTGTGATATTTTTTTAAAAGATTTTAGTTATTTATTTGACAGAAATCACAAGTAGACAGAGAGGCAGGTAGAGAGAGAGAGGGAAGCAGGCCCCCCGCTGAGCAGAGTGCCCGATGCGGGCCTCGATCCCAGGACCCTGGGATCATGACCTGAGCCGAAGGCAGCGGCTTAACCCACTGAGCCACCCAGGCGCCCCGGTGTGATATTTTTTAAAAGCAAACCTCAGCAACCACAGAATATTATTATCATGGTAATCATGCTTCAGGAAAATAGTTTAGGAGCTGAAAATGTCCAAGGCACCTAGAAGTGCAGGGTAAGAGAAGAAAGTACTCACATCGGGAGAAAGCAGCACTTCTGCTTCCAGAATATATTTAATTCTCTTTCTCCATTTGAAAGTGTCATTTTCACCTAGCAACTTTTCTTATCCCCTCTCCTCCCTCACCATCCCTACAACAGGGCTTTGAGATTGAATGTGAACATTTGTGGGTAGAAGAGGACCTACCAAGTTAAAAACCCATAGAACGCACCCAGAGATAAATTAATATCCCTTAGCTAACAGCAGTGATCAATGTTCTCATCTAGGAGGGCCAGTCCTGGCCCCATACAGCTCCACAGAGGCAGGAAGACCTTAAAAGAGCAAGCTCTCAGAGCAGTTGGGTAGGCTGTCGACATGGAAGTGTCTGAAGACCAGTAGTATGGTTTAGCCATGACAAATGGAGGTCATGAGTTCTTTCTTCTATGGGTTATGTGAAGTTTGTGAGAAGAGAGGACCAGAGGGAGAACATCAGGACCCATATCCTGAAGGACATCATGCAGGAAAACATGGATATGGTGGGTATAATAGACAAATGTCACCCAGTCACTGACGATTGTGCTGAACAAGACAGGGCAGTCCAGCAACAAGGTGAAATCAGCTGCCAGTGGATATTCAGAACTTCAGCATTAGAACTTCCGGTTTCAACCTGAATTATTTAGCTCTTATTCTAGGATTCCCTGTACTTTTTCAGGCTGGGGGTATAGGTGGCCTTGGGTCAGCAGTACCACCGGTGTGAGTCTTACAGCATTCGACAGCCTATGTTGGAGGGTGCGAGTTTAGCATAACATCGCTCAACTGTTCTTTCCCTACCTTCCTCTAGGTAAGACTAGAAGGTTGAGTAAGAACCTCTCTGTGGTATTTTCTTGGTGGGCAATTCTCAATTTGCTCATCTTTTTATCATTTTCTCACATAATCTTCTCAGAGGTTAGCACTTCGTAAGGTCATCTCCACCATACGATTCTGAAAAGTCAGACTCATTGAAATAGCAGAATTAATCTAGCCATAAAAGTAGACAGAGGTCAACACGGTATCTAAGGCCAAAAGGAAAAAGCAGGGAGACTGTGATGAGAAAATTCTGCTCAACCTCACCTTTCTATTTCCTTTGGCTTTGGCTTTTATTGGATGCTATATTTCTGGAGGAGCCATTCCCATTTGCTGCAGGTAAATGGTTGTGTTGTGAATTTATTGAGACAGGCAGCAGAAGGTCAAGGTATAGGCCAAGGGTAACTAAAACAGGGAAAGAGAACATTTGAGAATGATGTAGACAGATGCAAACTTCGTAGATTAGGCATGTGTCGGCTGGAGAGGGGTAAGCATTTGCAGAAAAATACAGCAGGCCTGATTTTAAGCAGATAGAACAAAGCAAAGCATTGAGCTCATTGGTTCCATTTCCTCCACTCCCCAAATTGTCCTGGGTTGCAATAAAGAATTCTGACAGATGAAAGTCTTTAAAATGAGAAAGTATTGCCTATGAAATTCTTGTATTAGTCATATCCTTAACCAGTTTTTAAAATGAAAAAAACTGTAATTTTTATATACTACAAATTCAGTCTCTGGATTTTTAGGAAGCAGGTAGGTAGATGATAGATTCTGTTATCACAGAATAAGTAGTTTAGGAAGGTTTTCCTTCTTAATAATATTAAAAGCACTAAATTAGAATACTCTTTTAATATAACCCTATGTAGAACATGTAACTATTTCTATTAGGTTCCCAGTTAGTCAAAACAAGAAGTCTAATAAATAGCTTTTAGGTAATAACTAAATAAACTTTGGAATATGAGTTCAGAATTTAAGTGAGAAGCTCTTACAAATGTATCTATAAGTATTTAACCTGGTCATTAACCTACTAAAAGAATGTAGTTCATGTGTGTGTGTAAAGCAAGGGACTACTGTTGAAGAAAAGCAAAGTTTTCTTTAATTAATCTTTTATTTTGAGATAATTGTAGATGCACATGCAGTGGTAAATACCAATACAGAGACATCTCATGTACCCTTTACCAGCTTCTTCCAACAGTAATATCTGGCAAAAGTAAAATATAATATCACAGCCATTACATTGACATCAAGCCACGATCTTGCTCAAATTTTCCTTGTATTTGTATATGTGTGTATTTAGTCCCATTCAGTTTTATCACACATGTAAGTTTGTGTATCTACCACTACAGTCAAGATACAGAACAGTTCCCATCATCATAAAGACCCCTCGTGTTGCTCTTTTATAGCTGCAAATCATGTTTCATCCCCCACATGACAGGAGTCAAAATGAAAATGAAAGAAAAGGACTTGCAGGAAATTGAAAAAGGTAAGAAAATATGAATGGGATTAGTAAGACACAAAAAGAAGATAACAGGAAAGAAACACAAATAATGAATGCCTTGGCTTGGTTTTCTCCCAGAGAGCAGAGCCTGGAACAAAAACTCATATATATAAGGCATTCGTTTGGGGAACTGATACCAAGAAATCAAACTAAGATATTGGGAAGACTAAGACATAGAAGGCGGAAAAGTTTATTTAGCTGTCTCTCTTTGGAGCTGATCACCACTGAGTCTGATAGAGTTTGATCCTGCTGGGACACATTGAGGAATGACGTAGAATGCACCCTAGAATTCACTAACAGTGGAACAGAAAGGTGAGCCTTCCCATGGCCAAAGCCTGGTTCATGGGACATTACCTCCTTCATGCTTGGAGATACTCACAAAGGTCAGAGCCAAGTTGGATCCCATAGAACCCATAAAGAGCCCAGGCCATAGGCTTTCAGAAGGTCCAGGACAGACCACTACTGGCACATGGTACAGCTGATAAAGAGGCAGTGGAGTTTACCTTTGTGAAGCTGGTGGGTACAGTGGAGGATGCAGTGTATGGTAGACTGAGCAGAAATGGGGAACACACAAGAAGTGTCTGACACCCTGAGTGTCTGGATGAAATAAGAGAACCACAGCTTAATAATAAGAAAACCCCTCCCAGATGAGGTGCCTCATCAAACGTCTATTACTTACCATAAAGGACCTCGGGAAGGCTCTGATAAATTCCTTTAATCTGTCCTTAAGGAATTGTTTGAGTGGACTTTAGTGTAGATTCTCCTTTCTGGAAAGGCATCAAAATGAAACGATTAGAGGTGAATAAGCATGAAACTCTGTTTTGTTCAGTAGTTTGTAAAATGCTTTTAAAAAGACCAATAGATTTTTAATGGAGGACAAAGAAGATAGAACGGATTTCAAAGTCTTGTCGAAGTCAAACTCAATTATTAGTCTCCTCTGTTACCAAATAATTTAAATTATTTTTGCTTAACAAACAACTATAATGAGACCCTAAATATACAATTATTATTAAACTAAATAAAATCAAATTTACGATTATCAAGGGGTTGGTTGGTTGGTCATGAATTTTAAGGCCCCATAGGACAAATATCCCACAGTGTAAGCTAAAACCATGCTGAATTAATTACTTTGGCAGTGGTTGGGGTGTGGAAGGGTTGTTCTTGCTAAGGTCAAATAAAGGTAACTGAGGGATTGGCTTGATATATTCAGTTAGTTCTGGCCCTTGAAGTCAGATGAAGTATCAGACTATTTTGGGGTATAATATAATTTCAAAGCCTTCAGAGTGAAAATGCTACCAGACTGAAGTTTCTTTGTATTATTTTCATGCTCTGATCGTAAGTTCTTCCTTATTTCCAAATAGTGTGAGTAGACTGATATGTAGGTGACCATGTAACTTCTCTTCACCCTGGATTTTTTAGAAGGTACAAAGAGAACTATATCCAGGATTTCTAAGTAAACCACTGTTAACTGGGGCTATTTTGGATACATTAAATGTGTGTTCCTCCAATTTAGAAAAGCTCTGGGAGAATCTTCAAAAGTAACTCTCTTGGGGCGCCTGGGTGGCTCAGGGGGTTAAGCCGCTGCCTTCGGCTCAGGTCATGATCTCAGGGTCCTGGGATCAAGTCCCACATCGGGCTCTCTGCTCAGAAGGGAGCCTGCTTCCTCCTCTCTCTCTGCCTGCCTCTCTGCCTACTTGTGATCTTTCTCTCTGTCAAATAAATAAATAAAAATATTTTTAAAAAAAAGTAACTCTCTTGTTTGCCTTTCCTAAGCCCTAAGAGAAGTAATAATCATAATAATGACCATTATTAACAATGGTTTTGATGGTGCAGACTAAGAGATGCTGAGTTAGATGTTGAGATCAGAGATGCTGGAAACAGAAAATTAAAAACAAAAGCGAAATGAATACTATTTACCTGGATAATATTGAATACTCACAAGTTTCAGGAACTCCAAAGAGACTGCAAGATTGTCTCACTGGAAACTTCTCTGATTCAAACCAAAGTAGCCTGAGTGTCAAGTACTCAGACAAAGCGAGGACCTAAGAACCAGTGAGTCAAAGGAATTGAGAGACCTTGGGATTCCTGCAGAAATGAAAAGCTATAGCATTATGCTTCCTGACATGGGATCGCTCTGATCAGCAGAAGGGTTGAGAGACCAAAGAATTCACAGTTCAGGGTCAAATAACTAGGGCACCGAACTAGGGCATTGCTCAAGGAACTCACTCCTGCTCCAGGCTAAGATACGTGATTTTCCTGAACAGACCATTAATTTGATGCTCTTTTATTATTAATACTGTGGGGGGAAACAAAACAAAACAAAAATACATGAGATTTACTCTCTTAACAAAATTTTGTGTCCAGTACAGTACTGTTAACAATAAGCACAATGTTATATATCACATCTCTAGAACTTTCTTACCTTTCATGACCAAAACTCCGTTCCCACTGAATAGCACCTCCCCATTATTCCTCCTCACGGACCCTAACAACCACCGTTTTTATCTTGTTTCATTTTATTTTCTGATCCTTTAGATACCTCATTTATGGACTGTGTCAAAAACATATTCAACAGTTGTTTAGAATGAAAACTGGATGAATAATTGAAGAAGGGAAAAGGAAGAGGAACCTCTTGTCCTCTGCCTGACTCGCTGCGGGAGACTGAGTAACCAACCCCCAAACGTCCTAAACCCACAACTGTGAATATGTTCTTTTACACGGCCAGAGGCACTCAGCAGACCTCTCTCTAAGTTAAAGATTTTAAGATTATCCTGAATTATTCAGACAGGCTCAGTGTAATCACAGCAGAATCAGATCCTAAGAAGGAAGCAGGAGTGTCAGGCAGAGAACATGATAAAACCATGGCAGAGAAGCTGTGGTAACAGAGCAAAGGTTGAGAAGAGTCCATGCTTGGCCTCTGGAAATTGGAAAAGGCAAAGAGATAGACTGTTCTCTAGACGTAACACAGCACTGCCAGTGAATTTTAAACGTCTGATGTCCAGAACAATAAGATACCAAATCTGTGGGACACCTGGGTGGCTCAGTTGGTTAAGCATCTGCCTTCAACTCAGGTCATGATCTCAGAATCCTGGGATCCAGTGCAGGGAGCCTGCCTCTTCCTCTGCCTGCCACTCCCTTGCTTGTGCTCTCTCTCTTTCCCTCTCTCTAACAAATTAATTAAATCTGAAAGAAAAAAAAAAAAGATATTGAATCCGTGTTATTTGAAGTCAAAGACTGGCCCCAAATTTGAAAACCTCACTCAGCAAAACGAAGTACCTGCAGTTACCAGCTCTTGAAAAGACGGTGTGGAACCTTCATTTCACCTGAGCGCTCTGGCCTCACCAGGTGAGATCTGGTGAGACCGCTGACCTCTCCACATTATCAAGGTTGACACCACTAAATGTACAGATTTCTCACGAGAAAAAAGTGATGTCAAACACATTTTCTATTACTTGCAACATTTCCAGTGATATTTTGGAACCCAGTTATGCCCCCAGGAAACAGCCAATGCCAGGTTGGTCTGACCCTTAATCTTCCAAGGTTGGAAAATTGTAGGTTAGCCTACATTTCCACCCAGGGTATTTTGTTTCTCTTTTTATAGTTTATGATATATAAGCGAAGCAGATTTCTCAAAAGTCAAGGATAGAGGTTCTTGATTATCTCCCCTCCTCCTCTCCTAAATAGGGTAATCATTGCAGAGGTCACTAGACAGGGTCGCAACAGAACCAGAGGGGAGCTCAAATGCCATCTCCTCAATAAGGCTTCTTGCAATAATCCTATTTCTAAATTTTAACTCCTGTGTCCCTTGCCTTGTTTTACTTTTTCTGTTTCCCTTAGCACATATCGCCTTCCAACTCATTATGTATTTTTTTCCTTTACTGTACTTATTGTGTATTTTCCATCTTCTCATGCTAGAAGATAATGCAGTAGGTCAAGATGTCTATCCAGGATCACTGACATAACCAAAGACCTATACAGTATAGCCCATACAGTGACTGTTCTGTTTCACCCCTGGGCACAACACCTAAAAGTCACTTGGGATTGTTAGCCATTTTGATTGAGGGTAAGTAAGAGGGAAGGATGTGTTTCTGTTACTGGATTATTCCGGAAAGCCTTCTCTGAAGCTGTTTCATCTTGTTGCCTGGCAAGCAAGAGTCGGAATGCAGATACAGACCATGACAACTGTCTGAGAGTTCACTCTCTATGTCTGCAAAGCCTCTGCCCCTCTAGCAACACAGTCTGAGGTCCACCTTTGCAGAATATACCTGCCTTGGTAGCAATGAGCTCATGGCCTTGGTCACTGCAGGATTCATCAGAAAGGGGAAGTTACCTCATGGATGGCCTGAGAGAAATGTTCTCTCAGTAGAGGAAATCTATACTGAATGTTGCCTGGCCAACCGAGTTCCTAAGAAAAGGTGAATATCAAACAAGTCAAGAAATAAAGATTCAGAAAATAAGGGAGAGAAACAGCAAAAGGACACCCACGGACAAAATAGTTAGTAGGATTGTGAAGCAGACAGAAGTCACAATGATTGGCAAAAGCTACCAAAGCAGAAATTGGAGTGTTGAGTTACCACGAAGTTGAAAAACTAGAGCATGGGTTAGGAGAGCCTTACCACTGAAAGAATACCTTCCAGAGCTGTGATCGTACAACCAGAGTATCTGTCAGGTTATCATTAGCTACTCAGTCCCGGATGATGGGGCTGTCTTTGTAAGGCTCTCTGTGAGGCCACTGAGATCCATTCCTGGCTCCAGTATCTTTGTTCTTACTAACAAGTATGCAGCTTAGAACACAAACTCAAGTACCATTCTTCTTTATTGTTTAGGATAACTGGAGTAATTTCTATTTCTAACCCCATTTAGTTGGATGTTGGAAATTTAAACTAGGTCAATTCCAAATCCTCACCCACACTCTTTCTCTAGGATTGTGTCAAAGTCCAGGAGGCTTATGTGAAGCAAAGATTTTGGCAACATTCTGTGTGGGTGCATGAATGATCACAGTGGAGGGAAAGTGGGAGCCCCTCTTCCCCGACTACACTGATGTGTATGTAGCATGTATAGAGAGGAAGCCTTGGGTTCTGGATCCACTAAATGATATCCTCTTGAATCCCAAGATCTCTTCACTTCCCTCAGCTACCTCAAAGTTCTCCTCGTTTCTCAAGCCTTGGGTGTCCACGACCATGTTTCTTAGATTCACCATAAGCCATTTTGTCATTAAAGTCGTTCTACAATGTTGAACCTCAACCTTGGAGAGATGGTACATTTTCCTTCTGCTGTTGCACTCTCCAAACATGGTAAAGGCATTTGACTACCCGCCCCTCCAACCCCTGCATAATCTGGGCTTGACTCTTTTACGAGGTGGTAGGGGCTGCTAAATTCAGTGTCTTTCCAGGAAACCCAGCATCCTCTCGATATTCACAATTGTCTTCCTTAGTGCTGTCAACCCAGGGGATCATACCCTGACCCATGCACAGGAAGCTTTCATCAAAAGAGTCTCTAAAATATGTTATGCAAGCCCAGAAACTTATTCCTAATCCCCTCCTCCACGGACATCAGATTTTAAAGCAAAGGTCAATAAAAATTGGCTCTATATTCTACTATGTCATCCCTTCCCCGAGATGACAAAAGTAGAAAAACCCAATTACCCGAGTGAGACCAAGGGCCTGGGAGGCAACAATGCTGAAGGAGAAACTTTGATTAATATTTCAAGATAATGTGCTGAAATAGTCACCTTAATGGCAGAAAACTAGGTAACCTGCATACTTTGAGTTTCCTAAAATAAAAAGACCCAACAAATCTCAGATGAAATATTTGCCCTGTGAATCTCCGTAGAAATTTCAGTATATTGTTCTGTCTGTTCTTTCTATAGGTGAGCAATTTTCCACATAAGGCTTCCAAAACTGTATCAGTTATCCATGCACACTTAATCTGAAAAAGCAAAGTAATGTTTATTTGGCACCAAAAAAATAAGATTTTTTCCATACAAAAGCTTCAAGATTCTGTTGTCAGCTGATGACGCTAAAAGAAATGTTAGGGGAATTTCTCTAGGCAGAATGAGAAAGATAATTTAAGGAGCCCCTGAAATGGTAAAATATAACCTTGTATATATAATATAAATGTAAACCTGGAGAGCACTTAAAATTGTAAGTACATGGATAAATATAAGTAAATAAATAAATAAATAAATGGGCAAACTGATGATGGGTATTAAGGAGGGCTTGTGTGACGATGAGCACTGGGTGTTAAATGCAACTAATGAGTTGTTGAACAGTACAGCAAAAATTAATGATGTACTATATGCTGGCCAACTGAACATGATAATAAAAAATTTTTAAAAATAAAAGTAAATACATACATACATACATATATACACTAAGGTCATGAATAATAATGTAACTATTTAACATTCTTGTGTTTGCATACAGTGACAATAATTTTCACTGGCAATAGAAACCTCTCGCCTTCCAGAGTTTGAGAAATAATTACAATAACTGAAATGAAACATTAGCCATGTACACTGGTATTTGCAAAGCACTCCTTGGTATATTGCTGCATTCAAATTTTATCGGAGGAATTGACTGGGAAGTTAAGTGAACCAATTTTAAAGGGATTTATCATTTTTTTCCCCAAATGAAGTATGTACTGGGAGTATGAGATCTGTATCCCAGTGCTCACTGCAGTAGTAACTTTAGAGCAACTACACTGCTACAGTAATTTCTGAAGCTGAAGAGTCTTACCCTTCATCTTGCAAGACTTACTTGATATACTAACATCAAATCCTCGGACAAAGTGGCTATATTTCAACCTGTGAACTGTTTTAGTGTTCTTTGGTTGACTACACATATGATCTGGAGGACTGTATCACATATATTCATTTTTTAGCTGTTTCCCCTATGATTGGTTGTTCAAGTAATACTTATTGGTATCAAAAATTTCATATCTTCCCTTTCTTGGTCCTTTTTGTAACATGGCTAATAGCATGGCTTTGTATTCCAATGACTTTCTATTCCAAGAAAACATTTCGTTTCCCAAGGGATTTCCTGTTTCTTCCTACTTAAGTGGCAACCATATTCAAAATAAACATTTCATCAAGACTCTGACACCTTGACAGTCTAGGTCAGGAATCAACAAAATGTAAAGAGGAAGGAAGGAAGGAGTGTGGTGCCTGGGTGGCTCAGTGGGTTAAGCTTCTGCCTTCAGCTCAGTCATGATCTCGGGGTCCTGGGATCGAGCCCCGCATTAGGCTCTCTGCTCCATGGGGAGTCTACTTCCCCCTCTCTCTGCCTGCTTGTGATATCTCTCTCTCTCTGTCAAAAAAATAAAAGACAGAAAGAAAGAGAAAGAAAGGAAGGGAGAGGAGAGGAAAGAAGTAAGCAAGGTTTAACCTGCTCCAGAGATTTGTTGTATATGTACTTTTTTAAAACACAACTTTTTAAAGAAGTTTTTATTTATTTGTTTATTTGAGAGAAAAACAGAGAGAGCATGAGCAGAGGAACGGCAAAGACAGTGGGATAGAGACGAGCAGACTCCCTGCTGAGCTGGGATCCTGATGCAGGGCTCCATCCCAAAACCCTGAGATCATGACCTGAGCCAAAGGCAGAGGCTTAACTTACTGAGAGCCACCAGACACCCGTATAACACAACTTTCAGTGACTCCAGAATTACAGGTTATAGGAGGAATATATTAGTCTAATAACCACCATGACGCTATGTTTTTAGATGGAATTCCAATTTGTACACAGTTTTCAGTGTGAATATTGATGAAAGAAATTAATTTTGTGTTCATGACCATGAAATATGACTATTCAGAAGGTGTATTGATGGCATAATTGTAACTCTAAAATTAAAAAGTTATCTAGCTCATTAAATCTAATGAGTCAGTATAATGAATATTTCCACATATAATTATAATAAAGAGGACAAAGAGAGAGAGTGGAGGAAATAAAGAGACAGTGGTATTTTATCTACCTCTGTGGCTGCCTTCCTTTCGTTACCCGTCATTCCCTTATTGTTTTGTACTATTTCCTTTCTTTAAGGTGTTTACCATTCTAGATTTGCTTCATTAAAGTTTTTTGTGATTTTCTCTCAGTCTCTGCTATGTATGCTCTTGTGGGGAGTGTTGAGGAGACAAGAGAGTCGAGAGAGATCTGACCTAGTTATGGAATGCTCAGTCTCAAAGAACGGGGCCAGCAGGAGGGAATCCTCCCATGGCTCCTGATTTGAGAGCAGATTTGAAAGTGACAGGAGTGCCAGGAACTTTTATGATACACAAAAATAACCATTTTTGTTTATTATGTGATAATTTCTTATTCTATTTGATGATGTTATTCAACCTACTTCAGTGACCTAAAATGTACATCAGATGCATTGATACAGATCCTGTCAGGTGCTCAAAAACATACTTTGGTGAGAGTGGTAAATGCACAAAATAATCGTGTTCCCAAGAACAATTAAAGATTGGCCATGAGCAGGGAAGCAGATGTAATTCCTGCAACGTGAGTGAGGGGGCTGTCGCAATGCTGATATGACTTGGAGAATATTAATTTGATGTTGGCCTTGTCCGATTTATTTGCATTTTGCTAAACCACCAGTAGGAATACCAGACAAAACCAGTACATGCGTGGAAATGGGAATCAGATGAAAGCTTCTGCTGGGAATCCACCTGTTCATGGTCTTAGAAGTAATAAAAGTGCATAAGTTAATAAGGTATTGCTTTCTGTGGATCTAGTGTTGAAGCTAGTAATTCATCTTAGTACATCAACACATTTCTCTGATTCTAAGACTCAACTTTTTTCATTTTGACATCTTTGAAATTATAAGATTTGTACATATACAAAAGCACACACATATATTTTAAATATATATGTGTGTATATATATATATATATATACACACAGTACATATTCTTTTCCATATCACAGGAAAATCAATGAAATATAGTCATATCTTTTATATTTCAGGTTGAAGCGGCTTTAAGTCTCCATTTTAAAAAAATGAGCTCCCTAAACTAAATATTTGAAGATTTTTTTTAGTTGACAAAGAACTTCCCACTGTCCATACTTTATGGCATGTAGAATTCAAAAGTTGCAAGCGAAAGGTAGAAATGTTGCCTCGGCGAGAAACAGACTGAATCACTGGAAGAGATTCCACCTCTCTCTCTTTCTCTTTTTTAGAGGCTCAAAGCTACTGTGACACGTCCCTAAGTGAAATAGTTCCAAGCAAGGTCAAAAGGCTGGGAATTCATTTACAAGTGGTTCTGAGAGAGTGAGAAGGCTGGAGGACAAAGGAAACATTCTATACTACTGGGTGAATGATGCCATTAAGTGATATAGAGGAAGACAGAGGAGCCAAATGAGAAACTCAGAATGGAGGGTAATTCAACCTGAAATTTTCAAATTGAAATGAAAGAGCAAAGTCAGTATTTATGGTAACCTGCTTGGAGTTAGATCTAGGAAGCAACAGAATTGTTGATCCTCTGTCCTTTTGGAGAAGCGTGCAGTTAAGAGTTCACAAGTTCTTTTAGAATAAATTTTAGATATATGCACACATCCTTTAGTTACACACTATCATTACATTTTTTAAGGATTTATTTGAGAGGGTGAGGATGACTGGGGGAGGGCAGAGGCAGAGGGAGAGAATCTCAAGCAGACTCACCGCTGAGCACAGAGCCCCACATGAAGCTTGATCGACCACCCTGAGATCATGACCTGAACTGAAATCAAGAGTCAGACGCCCAACAGACTGAACCACCCAGGTGCCCTGACTATGATTATTATCTCTTTCGCTTATTTTTTTTTAATTTTTTTAAGCAGGCTCAATGTCCAATGTGGGTCTCAAATTCACAACCCCAAAATCAAAGAGTCACATGCTCTATCAACTGAGCCAGCCAGACACCCTTATGATTATATTTTTATTAATAAAATCATGGTTTAAGGTCTAGATCTGTCCTGTCCAATATTTTGAAATTTCTTATCTTTACATTTAGAAGTGTGCTTCCAATCTGGTAAGGCTGTCCTTCAGTTGGAGAATCTGCTCCATTTGCATTTAACTAAATTGTTATTTGGCCATGAATTCACCTTTCTTCCTCCTAATCTTGCCTTTCTCTCCTGTTCTCTGTTCTTTCTTTGACTTCCTTTGGTTTGATCTTTTTTTATTACTCTCTCTTACTCTCCTGTGAGCCCTTTAAAGATTACAAGATTCCTTTATAATACTTTTTAATGATTACCCAGAAATTATAACATACATCCTTAACTTTTCCAAGTTTAATTTATGACTTGCAGAGCAGGCAGTGATCTTTAAATACTTTTCTTTTAGGATTTATTTATTTATTTATTTTAGACAGAGGGAGAGCACATGAGCAAGGAGGGGGATGTGAGGAAGGAGAGAGAGAGAGAGAGAGAATCTCAAGCAGACTCTGCCCTGAGCATGGAACCCGAGGTGAGGATCAGTATCATGACCCCGAAGACCATGACCTGAGCTGCACCCAAGAGTCAGAAGCTTAACCGACTGAGCCATCCAGGAGCTCCTGTGGTTTTTAGCCTTTTTAATTCCATTTGTCCTTCTCCTGACTTCTATTCTACCTTTGTTGTGTGGTTAAGTCCTCTTTATTTTAATCCCCACAGGTCATTGTCAACTTATTTTTAACAGACAATATTCTGCATTTGCCATTTCCAATGCTTTTCTTTCAAACTTGCATCTTCAACCTTTTGTTGGTTATTATTGTTCTTCCCTCTTAAAAAAATGTAATTCTTTAATACAGTTCTGCTTAATGACAAATCCTATTTAATTTTATCTTCCTGAAAAAGTCCCTTTTTAAATTTTCACTTTTCAAATGATATTTTGATGGGTTGGAATTCTCAGCTGGCAGATACTGCTTCCTACTTTTGAAGATGTCATTCTGTCATCTTCTAGCTTCCCCTGTTTCTGGAAGGAAGTCCGTGTTGTCTTCCTGTTGTGCCTTTGAATTACGGTGTCTTTTTTCTCTGGCTTCTTTTAAGTGCTCCTAAAGCAGACATATTTAACAAATCTTGAGTACATGCTTTCTGGTTAATAATTAATTGGGAGAGTAAAACAAAGCTTTTTAGTTGATTCTTCACAATAATCTTTCCTGTTTTCAGTAAGTGAGAGAAATCAACTTCAAGTCCTGATACACCCTTGACATACCAGGCTGGTTTCTAACAGCACTGTTCACTGTTTTCCCTGGCTGCCAGACCATATGTATTTTCTATTCTTTTTTTATCTTATTATTGAAAGGAGTTCACCCAGAACTGTTGTGTCACTCTTCATAACCACATTGATTCATTATATCATTATTTATATCAACAATTATTATAACTATTCAAGGCTTCTCACAAATGAAATGTACTGAACATTTTATCAAATAATATCAGTCAAATAAATCAAAATGTATGCTTTTTTATTGTGTTTATTACAAATTCTGCTCATTTTTTATAATGAAATTATTTTTAATTAAATAGGAACCATCCGCATATGCCTTCTGGGTAATTATAATTGAACTCTATGATTATAAAACAATTCACATATGAAATATCCAACTGGCTGAAGGGTGCTTATTACTAACTATTTGAGAAGAAAGGAACAGGATTTTGAGTGTGTAAATGATCTGGCTTTTTTTCTGTATCTTCTGTGTGCTTTGTTATGTAGGTGAGCACTTTTCTGTATGTGGTGTTTACTAGTTTCTCATAAATATTTAAAAGGCTTTCAGAGAATTCTTTATTCAATTATTTAGAATTATTTATTCAATTCAGAAGAGAAGTCAGACATGAACTTTAGCTTTCCTAATATAAAGGAAATGTAGGAGCCAGGTTAAACTGTCAGTATTTGTGTAGTCCCTTTGACACGTGTTTGACTTAAACATAAAGAGAAGTTGTATTTTAAAGATAATTTACTAATACATGTATATAATGTAGATATGTTGGTCAAATATAAAGAAAATAATCCAGTGTATAGAAGCACAGGCCTGCAGAATTGACTCAACTGTAAATTATAAAGACCCGCCTTTTGCTACATCTATATGCAACGTTTGACCTTCCTCTATAATGACTATGGTTCAACAAGCAAGTATTAAACTGATGTGTAACAATAACAATGTCATCACATACTTAACACCTGCATCAAAAAATTGTTTCTGCTAAGTTCTTAGCTCCTACTGTTTGGAAGTCTCTGACTCTTGGTGTTCCTTACTGCCAGTTTTATGATATCCTCCAGAATTTTCCTAAGAGTGACTATTTTCTAACCACTGATTTCACTGCGGTAACTAAAATTATCACCAGTCCCCAGCTGAGAATCATCCACACTGTCTTTTCTTGTAGTTTTCCTTCTTTAAATAGCTGTCTCTCTTGCCAGCTCTACTACAGGAGAGCCGTATTCTCAACTGATAGAACTTAAATAGTTCTTCCAATCTATTCTTCCTCGTTAGCTGCATATACTGTAGCTTTCTTGTAGATTATCAACTTTTCATTTGGGTTAAAACAAAGTTCTACCAATACAGGTGCATAATGCTTGACAGAATAGGTATTTAGGGCTCAGAGAATGGGAGGACTCTTTCCAGATCTAGAGACCATGTACCTTATGCCCTAAATATTTGCTTTAGATAAGCATAAAAATTTCCAAAATTGTTTCCCTAACAAGGGGAATTCTTCATCCAAAATAGTAACTGTGAACTTTTAGAGTATAGATTATTCATAATTTTTTAAATAACCTAATTTTTTCGCCTATCCTTGCTCAGTTTTTGGAATGGTGTGCCTGGCTTAATTAAATAATTAAATTATATCATTCTCAGTAACATTTTTGGGTTTGGGCATCAGTTGAGAAGCATGAACTATCCGGTGTTCCTGAGTCTAGCTGGTAAGAATTTCCAGCAATATTATAGGAAGGCAAAAGAAATCATTGACATGCACATTCTTCAAAAACTAGAGCCTTATTGTTTGCTAACATTTAACTCAGCAAAATGCTGGTACTTCAATTATGTTAAAAAAAATCATTGACCAAGAAATGATGAATTGGAGTCAAAAACATAAGTATGTGTGCAGTCGCCATTAAGCAGTTACTGAGTATCTTATCTAAATGTAAAGGGCTTTTTTTTTTTTTTTTTGTATAATGATTGCAAATTTAGACATGTTCCTGGTGAACTGTAGGATCTAAAGAACAGTTCCATAAAAGAAATTAAGACTTCCCAGAATCCGGGGCACCGGGGTGGCTCAGTGGGTTAAAGCCTCTGCCTTCGGCTCGGGTCATGATCCCAGGATCCTGGGATCGAGCCCCACATCGGGCTCTCTGCTCATCGGTGAGCCTGCTTCCCCTCCTCTCTCTCTGCCTGCTTCTCTGCTTGCTTGTACTCTATCTCTCTGTCAAATAAATAAATAAATAAATAAGACTTCCCAGAATCCACGGATACATCTAACTGGAATTTTGCTAAATTAAGGAAAAGGCATCATCCTCCACCTCTTCCCACGAGATGCCAGTAGTGCCTCTTCCCCAAGCTGTGACAAACAAAATGTCTCCAGACATTCACAAATGCCTTCTGGAGGGCAGCACCATTGGGGACTGAGAAGCATTGCTTTTAGATCAAAGTCAAGAAAAGTTTCCTAAATTCCTAGCCTGTGATTGAGTATCTAATATGAAGATATTTGATCTAGTGCAGGGTTAACCAGCCCTTATGTCTGCATTTTAAAGAAAGTGGAACTTTAATACAATGAGTGTCCCTCCTGCCTGGACCAGTTCCTCCTCCAACAGTTATCACCTGCCAAGAGCACCAGTCGGTCTTTTTCTGGTCATCCGCCCTGAGCTCCACAACACATCCAGGTGTTACTTATTCTGCGCATTTGAAAAGACAACCCCCTTAAAGCTCATTCCTGTCCCTGAACTTTTCTCATTGCATATGCCGCCTTCAGGTATTTCTGCCATACTCAGTGTTTTCTCCCTTATCCCCGAGTTTATACCTGTATGGCAAGATTCACCGAAACCCTGAACAAATGTGTTATCATCTTAGCTGGACTGTAATTTACTTGAAGGTAGTGACCATTGAGCATTCAGTAATATGTCTTTCAGTGCATATCACATCTGTTAGGAAATTGTTTCTCTAATAAACAAATTAAAGAGGAGCATTTCACAGAGCGTAATAAAACCCTCTGATGACTTCATGCCTTCCCATTACTCCATACATTACAGTCCTAAGCTTACCTCCTGTTCTAATTTCAGACCAATCTCAGGCATTGAGTAGGTTTAAATCACCCTCAAGGCCACTCCTTCAGTTTCACCAGCGTGTCCATTCTCCCAGGCTTGGTCCGCAGGAGTTCAGGTCCCACCAGTCACATGGTCTTGCCAGGCGCATTCGTAAAGGGTACAAACTGTGCCACTCGATTGAAACTATATACCATTCACATTCTTCTACATATTCCACTTTGGTGGAGAAGAGAGCCACTTAGAAGCATGACATAGTCATAACAACTTAAAAGAGATTTTAATTTTACATTATTTATTAAATAAAATATCAAAACTCATTTTCTATTAGGTTACAAAACCACGTTTGCTCAAGATCTGATCTGCAAAATGATTCAAAACAATATCAAACTCAGGGCATCTGGGTGAGTCAGTCAATGAAGGATTAAGGATCCCAAGATCCTGGGATGAAGCCCCACTTTGAGCTCCCTGCATAGCGGGGAGCCTGCTTCTTCCTCTCCCTTTGCCTGCTGCTCCCCCAACTTGTGCTCTCTCCCTCTCTCTCTCTCTGTCAAATAAATAAAAAATCTTTAAAAAAAAAATCAAACTCATTTTTTACTTTTGCTTACTTGTTTTGGCATAAGCCAAAATATGTCATAATCTTCTGAAATTCCATGAGATTAGAAAAGATAAAATGCATAATACACATACTGCATAAATATCCATGAAGTCTTAAAATCTGGGTTTTAAAACATATTTGAAAATCAAAATGACATTAGTTTTTTTGAATATGAAATCACTTTCTGTTTTTAAATATTTCAGTTAGTGGGGCACCTGCATGGCTCAGTGGGTTAAAACCTCTACCTGCAGCTCAGGTCATGATTCCAGGGTCATGGGATCGAGCCCGACATTGGGCTCTCTGCTGAGCAGGGAGGCTGCTTCCTCCTCTCTCTCTGCCTGCCTCTCTGCCTACTTGTGCTCTCTCTGTCAAATAAATAAATAAAATCTTAAAAACAAAAAAAAGTTCCAGTTAGTCATTTAATTGACTGTAGCTGAATTTTATGATACTCAGCACACAACAACCTTATGGGTGTTAAAGGTGTTTCTGTTTTGATCTACTTGGATAATCCAAAGTGTCAGCTCTGATAATAATCAGCATTTCAGTTGTGAAAAGCAATGCTCTAAAGAAACATCCATGGTGACTCTCTATTCCCTGTACATGTGGATTTGTATTTATTTTGACTGTGAAATAGTCAGTGAAATCTGGTACTTTCAGATGGCTCTTCTGAACATATGCAAGTCTTGACAAGTATCCGCAGAAGCCAAACTGCGCGAGTGCTGTGAGTAATGGCCCTTTAATGTTTCTCTTAGCAGAAATGTTCCTCTTCGTAGAAAAAATATTTGGATCAGTTGGTAATTTGAGAACTTATAATTTCCTACATTTAAATAATTTAATAATTTGAAAGTTCACTCCTAATTACCATAACTTGTCAAATAACTGGCACTCTGAATGAAATGAGCTAAAGGCTCAGTGCCACTTCTGAGTCACCAGCTATGATCAGGAATTCTCGTTGAGGCTCCTGGGTCCTGAAGTGTAATGGTAAACGCGACCGGGAAGAGAGAATTTTATTAGCAGGCAACTGAGTTGCCTTTTTGAATCAGCAAGCCCGGGTCATGTAGGAACACCACATGAATTCTCACCTTTTTAATTTAATAGTTGAGTCAGCCAGGCCATCTGGCTGTGCCTCCTTTTTTGGAGGACTGCTCCCACCACGTGCCTGTATGTGGTTTCCTATTCCTAAGAATGGGAAATCCCTACCAGGTCCTACTTCTCCCTACTACCAAGGGAAGACATGCAACAACCAAGAAGAGAGTCACGATAGGATATCAATACCCTACTCCCGTTGGGTTTATATAAACCCCACACTCCTCTCAAAAAAAAAAAGATCTACAATAATCCCTTTAGATTCTTACAAAGTTTATTTTGTCCAAGAACTTTATCAACATTTTTTATTTTTCAGGATAATGTGAATGGGGGTATAGCACTATGTCCTTAAATTTCGTGGGTATGCGAAAGAAAGGGACTATCTAAAAATGCATGTATACTTTGCATATATATGTTTATTAATAGACTATTAATATGAGCCCTGGGCCAAAAATATAGGGTTTTTGACATGTGGCTCACCAAAAAGACCACCAAAAGAATACACACACACACACACACACACACACACACTCACACACTCACACACACTGTATCTATATCTTGAGATCTCTATGTAAATATGAGTGTGTGTGTGTGTGTGTGTGTGTGTGTAGTATGTATCTAAATTTAAGTTCATTAGGCTTATCACAGTAAGAGAGAAGAGAGAAGATATACATGAGTACTGTCTGAGTGGGATACTGTCAGTGAAGAGTTTTTTTTACATTTTAGGGGTCTGGCCCTATTTGGTTTAAGGCAGGATTTTCTATATTTATGACTGAGTAACATAGGTTTGCTAAAGCTAGATTCTTGCAGGAAGCTCTGATTTTTGTCTGATAACTGAACGGTTTCCCAGGTGAACTATCCATGAATTTCATTGTAAGAGCTGTTGGCCCAGATGAGCTGACTCTTTGCCCAATTAAGTCAGATTGCAAGAACTTCCTGAAATAAAATGTGATTCTTTTTCTTATTTAAATTGGTTTCATATCTTTCTGGGCAATGATCTGCTGAAACAAATAGATAATTCATATTTATATGTTTTGTATCTCGGTCTGTAGCACCAGGGTTTTGCCTTGGTACACTGGAATAGCCAAGCCAAAGTCAAGATTTGGGGACTTGTGGCAAGAATTAGCTATGTGAAAATCATTCTTTCATTTTCTTTTTTGTACTAACCTGATCCTCATATTTTAGAGAGCAACACATTGTCTAATTAAAAATCATATTCCCAGGGCACCTGGGTGACTCAGTACGTTAAAGCCCCTGCCTTTGGCTCAGGTCATGATCCTGGGGTGTTGGGATCAAGCCCCGCATCGGGCTCAGCTCAGCAAGGATTCTGCCTCCCTTCCTCTCTCTCTGCCTACGTGTGATCTCTATCAAATAAATGTGATCTCTATCAAATAAATAAAATCTTAAAAAAAAACAACATATTCCAGAAAACCCCAACATGTACCTTTCTAGTGAATACCCAATCCTTCCTTCCAAAGGTGACAATTATCGTCACTTGTAACAATATAAATTAATATTCTGTGATCTTGAAAATTTTATAATGGAATCATATTATTTTTTTTATTTCATATCTGACTTCTTTAATTCAACATATCTGTGAGATTCATTCACCTTGCTGCACGCAGTGATGGTTTATACATTTTCCCATTGCATGAATGTAAAACAATATGTCTATTCATTATATTAGTCGGTTAATGTATCTCATCAATACGGTTAAGTTCTCAGCCTTTATCTCACCAAATAATTCTTCCCTCCTCACCCCACTCTCTCTCTCTTCTTCTCAGATTCCGGGTATATGGATATTACATCTTTGAATATTTCCTCCTTCCATGTCTTTCGTACTCTGCTATATTCTCTTGATTATTAGGACCAGTTTTTTGTCTCTTCACATGTCTAGTAAATGTTTATTGTATGCTAAACATTGTATATAAAATAATCCTAAAGCTTGGTATGATATTTTTCCCCCAAAGAGTGTATCCTTCTTCTCTTAGGTATATAGGGCAAAGAGACTATCACCTCTAGCTGATCAAGTGTTAATCTGTATCCAAAAAGTAAGCATCAAACTTCTCTTTGCTTTTTTTTTTTTATTAACATATAATGTATTATTAGCCCCAGGGGTACAGGTCTGTGAATCACCAGGTTTATACACTTCACAGCACTCACCATAGCACAACCTTCCCCAATGCCCATAACCCCACTTCCCTCTCCCTACACTCCTCCGCCCAGCAACCCTCAGTTTGTTTTGCGATATTAAGAGTCACTTATGGTTTGTCTCCCTCCCAATCCCATCTTGTTTCATTTATTCTTTTCCTACCCCCCAAACCCTCCATGTTGCATCTCAACGTCCTCAAATCAAGGAGATCATATCATAGTTGTCTTTCTCCGACTGACTTATTTCGCTAAGCATGATACCCTCTAGTTCCATCCACGTCGTCGCAAGTGGCAAGATCTCATTTCTTTTGATGGCAAGCATTGAACTTTTCTTAAGATTCAGTCATACTTCTATCACCCTTATTCAGATATGGCCTATCAGGCTTTTGATTGATTGTATGAGACTCTGTTCCTTAAGTTCTTACTTTTCAAAGTGTTGATCTTCAGTCTTAAGCCTCCTGCCTGTGGAATGTTCAAACATTGGTAGGTGTCTTAAGGAGTGATGCTCTGTGGATTTATGATATTCTTCCCATAGTTAGTCTTTGTTTGTTTGTTTGTTTGTTATAATGTTTATGTGACACATATACATTTTATTTAGTAAATCTTTTTTAAAATTTTTTATTATGTTATTAGTCACCATACAGTACATCATTAGTTTTTGATGTAGAGCTCCATGATTCATTGTCTGTGTATAACACCCAACGCTCCCTGCAGTATGTGCCCTCCTTAATACCCATTCTCAGGCTCACCCATTCCCCCCACATCCTTCCCCTCTAGAACCCTCAGTTTGTTTCCCGGAGTCCATATTCTCTCATGGTTCATCTCCCCCTCTAATTTTTCCCCACTTCAGTTTTCCTTCCCTTCTTCTAATGTCCTCCATGCTATTCCTTATGCTCCACAAATAAGTGGAACCATATGATAATTGCCTTTTCTGTTTGACTTATTTCACTTAGCATAATCTTCTCCAGTCCCATCTATGTTGATGCAAATGTTGGGTATTCATCCTTTCAGATAGCTGAGTAATACTCCATTGTATATTTGGACCATATCTTCTTTATTCATTTGTCTGTTGAAGGGCATCTCATCTCCTTCCACAGTTTGGCTATCATGGACATTGCTGCTATGGACATTGAGTTGCAAGTGACCCTTCTTTTCACTACATCTGTATCTTTGGGTAACTACGCAGTAGGGCAATTGCTGGGTCATACGGTAGCTCTGTTTTTAAGTTTTTGGGAACCTTTGGGAACTGTTTTCCAAAGTAGCTGTACCAACTTGTATTCCAACCAACAGTGTAAGAGGGTTCCTCTTTCTCCACAGCCTCTCCAACATTTGTTGTTTCTTGCCTTATCAATTTTTGCCACTCTAACTGGTGTAAGGTGGTGTCATTGTGGTTTTTATTTGACTTTCCCTGATGGCTAATGATGTTCCACATTTTTTCATGTGTCAGTTAGCCATGTTTATGTCTTTGATTATTTTATTTTATTTTATTTTATTTTATTTTATTTCAGTGTTCCAAAGTTCATTGTTTATGTGCCACACCCAGTGCTCCATGCAATATGTGCCCTCCAATGCAAGACTATGAAAGATTTCCCTCTGCTTTTGGCTCAGGCCTAGCCTCCTTGCCCATTCCAGACCCTCAGAAATGTTCCGTGTGGAAAAATAATCTTCTTTTTGAAGTTCATTTTGACTTCAGTCCAGCTCCATACAACTTCCAAAAGTCCTTTGGATTCTCCTCCTTCAACAAGGACTCTGCTTGAGGCAAGCCTAATCTTCAGCTTTCATTTTAAATTGCCAAGTGTAGGGGTTCCTGGGTGGCTCAGTCATTTAAGAGTCTGCCTTCAGCTCAGGTCATGACCTCAGTGTCCTGGGATGGAACTCCACATCAGCCTCCCCATTCAGCAGGGAGCCTCTTTCTCCCTCTCTCTCTGCCTGCAGCTCCCCACACTTGTGCATTCACTGTGTGCGTGTGTGTGTGTGTGTGTGAAATAAATAAATAACTCTTTTTTAAAATAAAATAATAAAATTGCCAAATGGTACGAAGAACCAAAATGGTCAGTGTCTACCACTAAAAAAGGCTTTTTCTTTGGAGGTACTTTATTAATTCGTCTATTGCTCATTGTTTCTAAAGTTCCTCATGTCTTTAAGAATATAAGTTTTACAGTTCATCCTTTTATTTTTCTCTGATTGTTGCAGCAGGAAATATAGCCAACTGTGCCCTACTGCATACTATTGCAAGAAGTCCATTGTGAACTTTATAGATGATATTGTCATTAAAATATAGTCCAACATATTTTGGATTACTATTTCTGTTCTACTTTGGCCCTAGAGATTTTAGAAGTATTTTCCCACATAAGGCAATTTTCAAATTATCTGTTTACTACTGATTTTTAGCTTAATTCCACTGCAGTCAGAATGTCTTTAAAGACTCAAAAGTCTTTAAACTTTTAAGCAATACTTTATGTCCCAGTTTATGGTTAATCTTGATAAATGTTCCATGAACAGTTGAAAAGTGTTGCATTCTACCATTGTTGAAAGAAGACTTCTATATATGCCAATTTTATCATTTGCAAATATTTTTATCAATCTTCAATACACTTGCTGATTTTTCTGTTTGTTTCATAAGTTACTGAGAGAAATATGTTAATGTTATTTTTAGATTTGTCAGTTTCTCTTTCATCTGTCCATTTTTTATTTATGAATTTGAAGCTATGTTTCTTAGGTTCATATAAATTTGGAATTGCAATATCTTCCTTTCTGGTACAATAGTTTAACACTACGAAATGTCCTTTCCTCTGCTTCTCATTAATGTCCACTTTGTATTATATCACTATCCCTATACTTTTTTCTTTTGCAAGTATTATCTTTTTTCCATTCTTTTCCATTTAATCTTGTTCTGTGTTTATTTTAAAGGTACATATCACTGAAGTATGCATGCTTTAATCCATTTTGATCATTGTTTTCTTTTTATTTACATTACTTGGTTATTTGCACTTATTAGAATTATTCATTTTGTTTTAAATTTACAAATATAATCTTTATATTTTATTTGACCTACAACTGTTTTTATAAACTTGTTCTTTCTTCTTCTCTTCTTTAAGATAATTTGTTGACCTCTTATGATTCAATTACACTTTTATGTGTTTATTAATGATAATTTTTCTATTCTTATAGTGGTTTTTCTACAGCAATACTGTCTAGTAGAAATTTCTACAATGATGGAAATATTCTACAACTGTGTTGTTCAAAACAATAACCACTAGCTACAGATAGTTCTTATACACAAGATGTCGCTAGACTGAACAGAATTTTTAATTTAAGTTTAAAATTAAATAGACACATATAGCTAAATGGCTACCATATTGGACAGTCCAGCTCTAGAGATTATATACTGAACCCTTGACATTTCACAGCCTAAAACTTATATTCCCCTTTTTTACAACTTACTGACCACAGACAGAATTTAACTCATGCATTGCCATCTCAGATCACATTATTGAGATTTGATAAATCAGTATATTACATATTATATTAGCAATATTGAAGTATAATAAATGGTATTTAATTCCATTTATATCTTAACAAAACAAGATATTCTGGTTATTACTCTATGCAACCATATTCAATTAGAATCCCACATACTTACCTTTCACTGTTCTTCATGTTTTCTTATTTTCTACATGGCCCTCTGTGATTACTTATATTTTGTCTTTTTTTTTTTTTTTAAGAGATGCTGGGGGTGGGGGCAGGGACAGAGGAAAGGAGAGAGGATCTTAACTAGAAATTGTGCCCAGTGCAGAGTCTGATGAGGGGCTCAATCTCACAACCCTGAGTTCATGACCTGAACTAAAATTAAGAGTTAGATGCTTAACTGACTAAGCTACCCAGGCACTCCATTTCTCTTTTGTCTTAAAAGCAACCTTTGATTTCCTGTATTATGGTTTGCTAGTGATCAATTTTATCATGGTCTGCTATATTGAAAAATCTTTACTATACCTTCATATTTAAAATATAATTTTGCTGGGTATAAAAGGTTGGCATGTCTATTTCTTCAGTGTTTTCAAGATATTCCATTATCTCTGAATTTCTTTGCTTAATTGAGGTTTTAGCAATTTCATCCTCTTATTGCTTCTTTGAGGATAATGCACCTTTTTTCCCTCTCTCTTCATTTTCTGGTTGCTTCAAGTTTACATTTCTCATATTCGTTTCTGGCAGTTACACTGTGGTGTACCCAGGGTGGTTTTATAGCATCATTTATATTTGGGATTTAGATGCCATCTTGATTTTGTGAATTTTGTCTCCTGTTATCAAAAAATTTTAATGATTTTGTCACCAAATATTTCTTCTGTCATATTCCCTCTCTCTTCAATGTTTTTTTTTTTTTGTCACTCAATTCTGTGTTAGAACTTTTTCTGTATTCCGTGTGTCTCTCATGCTCTATTAATGAGTTTTGCACTTATTTTACTTCTCAGGGATTCAGCCTAAAATATTTTCTTTGTACCTCACTTTCAGGACACTAACTTGTTTTTAATAGGTCTAACTTGATGAGAAACTCACCCAGTAAATTCCTAATTTTCAGAAATTATAGGTTTTAATTCCATAATTTAAATTTGATATTTTTTAGAGTTTCTAATTCTTTGCTGATTTTTAAAAATTTCTTGAACATTTTGGGACACCTGGATGGCTCAATTGTTTGAGGGACTGACTCTTGATTTTGGATTAGGTCATAGTCTCAGGCTCTAGGATTGAGCCCTGGGTCAGGCACTTCACTTGGTGGGAAGTCTGCTTGAGGATTCTCTCTTTCCCTCTCTCTCTCTCTCTGCCCCTCCCCATCCTCTACTCACATGGTCTCCTTCTCTCTCTCTCTCTCTCTATCAAATAAAATTCCTGAATACCTTAACTATATTATTTAAAAGTCTATGTCTTGGGGAAAGAAGGATGAATAGGCAGACCAAAGGGAATTTTTAGGGCAGGGAAAATAATTTCTATGACACTATAGTGCCAGATACATGTTATTATACATTTATCCAAACTAATGGAATGTAAAACACCAAGGCCAAATTCTTACATAAACTATGAATTTTGGATGATTATGATGTGTTATTGTAAGTTCATCAGTTGTAACAAATGTACTACTCTAGTGTGGGATGTTGATAATGAGGAGGTTATGTCAGGGGAGGGGCAAGCAGGGAGTTCATGGGATCTCTGTACCCTCCTCACAATTTTGCTATAGACTTAAAAATACTCTGACAAAGTCTTAATTAAAAAAAATTTATGTCTGACAATTCCATTTCTAGAACTTCTTTGGATTTATATCTATTTTATGTTATTTACTCCTGATTTTTGGTCAAGTCTTGTCATCTTAAAGAACCAAATGTTGTTGTTGTTTTTTTTAACTCAGTAAATATCAAATACTAAATATTGTAGAGGAAATATACAGGTCTTTTATGACTTCCCTGTAGAAAATTTGCTATTTAAATCCAATCTGGGATTGAATTAATTTGGTCTTGGGCATCAAGGCTAGTGAGCATTTATCATTAGTTCACACTTATTCCTAGAGTGTCATCCTTCAGCATCCTACTTGAAAGCTTATGAGGTATATCAACCTCCTCTGTTTTGCTGAATATGAACTCTAATTCTTGTCTATCCCAGTTTCAAGAGTTAGAATCTACAAATGCCTCAAAAGGAAAAGAAGTACCCATGCTCCATGCTCACCTCTTTAAGCCTTCAGTCCCAAGTACATATTCTCTTAGTTGTCTTTACAGCTCACATTTGCCTTTAACTATGTTTTTTTTTTTAATTTGGATCTGTTTTAATTATTGATATTGGGAGTTTTGTTAAGAAACAGTTTAGTCTCCATATCACTCGGCATCAGGGAAATACAAATCAAAACCACAATGAGATATCACCTCACACCAGTCAGAATGGCTAAAATCAACAAGTCAGGAAATGACAGATGCTGGCGAGGATGCGGAGAAAGGGGAACCCTCCTACACTGTTGGTGGGAATGCAAGCTGGTGCAGCCACTCTGGAAAACAGCATGGAGGTTCCTCAAAATGTTGAAAATAGAACTGCCCTATGACCCAGCAATTGCACTATTGGGTATTTACCCTAAAGATACAAATGTAGTGATCCAAAGGGGCACATGCACCCGAATGTTTATAGCAGCAATGTCCACAATAGCCAAACTATGGAAAGAACCTAGATGTCCATCAATAGATGAATGGATCAAGAAAATGTGGTATATATACACAATGGAATACTATGCAGCCATCAAAAGAAATGAAATCTTGCCATTTGCAACAATATGGATGGAACTAGAGCGTATCATGCTTAGCGAAATAAGTCAAGCAGAGAAAGACAACTATCATATGATCTCCCTGATATCAGGAAGTGGTGATGCAACATGGAGGCTTAAGTGGGTAGAAGAAGAATAAATGAAAAAAGATGGGATTGGGAGGGAGACAAACCATAAGTGACTCTTAATCTCACAAAA
Source organism: Mustela putorius furo (assembly GCF_011764305.1). Taxonomy (NCBI): domain Eukaryota; kingdom Metazoa; phylum Chordata; class Mammalia; order Carnivora; family Mustelidae; genus Mustela; species Mustela putorius. The sequence continues at coordinate 4,205 of NW_025421499.1, read as the reverse complement.
CAAACTGAGGGTTGCCGGGGGGAGGGGGTTTGGGAGAAGGGGTTGGGATTATGGACATTGGGGAGGGTATGTGCTTTGGTGAGTGCTGTGAAGTGTGTAAACCTGGTGATTCACAGACCTGTACCCCTGGGGATAAAAATATATGTTTATAAAAAATAAAAAAATTTAAAAAAAAAAAAAGAAACAGTTTAGTCTGTCACTTTCAGATATAGAACTATAAATGTATTATTTTTATGATCTTTGTCATATGTGTGCTGTAGCTATATCCCAAATTGTTCTTTTTTTCACTATGGAGATCCATTGCTTCATATCTGGTTGTGTGGTTTTGCAACTACAAATTCTGTAGACAAAACCCAATGCCAACATAACATTATCTTTTGAATTATGGGTTGAAAATTCCCAAGTATTTTCACTAAGTCATTGCGTTTTCATCTGCAATGCATGAAAGTACACTATTCCTTTTCCACCAATCAGTTGTGTTTATTTTTTAATTATTAATCAAATGGTAATAAAGTTGTATGTTTTTATTAATTCAATTTGTATTCTCATTAATACCAGAGTATCTTTTGAAATATTTATCATCCACTTATATTTGCTTTCCTCTGATCTATTCTTATCTTTTGTCCTTCCTTTGTCCATTATTTTTGTTACTCAAATTGCATATTCTAGTCCTTAAACCATTATTAACAAGTCCTTCAAATATCATTCTCAATCTATCTTTTATTCGTTGGTTTTGTTTATAAAATATTTTATTCCATGATTTTTTAATTTTAATTTTAAATGCATTTTTTTTATATTTTATTTATTTATTTTACAGAGAGATAGAAAGCACAAGTAGGCAGAGCAGCAGGCAGAGGGAGAGGGAGAAGCAGGCTCTCTACTGAGCAGAGAGCCCAATGCGGGACTCAATCCCAGGACCCTGGGATCATGACCTGAGCTGGAGGCAGCCACTTAACTGACTGAGCCACCCAGGCACCCTAATTTTAATTTTTAAATTAACAAATCAATATCATATTTTATAGATTATGGTGTTTTTTGTGGCTAAGATGCTTCAGTTAGCCATAGATTAAAATACATCTTTTAATTTTTCAATTAAGATTTCTACCACCTTACATGCTACATTTAAATCTTTAATTCATTTGGACTTGGTTTTTGTTATGGTATAAAATAGAAATACAATTTTATCTTCTCTGAATGGTGAGTCTTTTACTTTAGTAATATTTTTCGAATAAAACATCTTCATTCCACCAAACTGAAGCAATTTGCAGGACATATATTAAATTTGTATATATTGGAATATATAACACACAGGCTATTACATATATTGGAGAAACTTAATTTATATATCAAATTCATGTATACTGGAAGAAAATAAATTAGAACATATAATTACATAAACTGATAATAAAAATAAAGTATGAGAATAAAATGTACACATTTTTATGAATGCAAGTACTAAAGTACTGCTATAAGATTATCTCTAAAAAATATCTATAGGTTGTAACTCTAGTAAGAGGGAAAAGATGGCAGCTGATGAATTTGGATTCAACAAGCAAAGTTTTAATTAATTATATAACTTTGTTATGTTACATTGAAGTTATTTGTGAAAATAACAATCTATCTAGAATTCTATTTCCTGCAAATAACTTCAAAACAGAAGAAAGAGGAGAGAGGGTATAGAGACTATATGAGTAAGAGTTGTATTAAGTTTCTAATCTCATTCAATGAGTAGCTATTTTGAGTAAATCCAAGACACAATTTAAAAATGTGATGTGCCTTCATGTCTTAATATGTTGTGTATTCATATGTAATAAATAATAGATGGATTATTTACTAAATAGTATTTAAACAACAAGCCTTCTGTCTTGAAAAATCTATTATAAAGTAATACCTCAAAACTCCCCAAAATTATTTCCAGGTGGGTTAAAGAGTTCTGTGTATAAATGAGTGTTAAAAAAATATTAGATGAAATTAGAGAATAATAAGTTTGTGATTATTTGTTGTAGGAGATTTCTAAAAACATCAACAACATTTATATTTGAATTAAAACTGTCTATAAGATATCCAAAAAAAATTAGAAGATAGACTAAAACAATAAATGTATGCTACAGAAAAAATAAAGCCACAAAAATTTATACATTAGATTTGAATGATCATATGATTATATATTATGTAATTATTATATATTAATATAAATAAAAATAATAAGGTAGCATGTCTGAGTATTGTCAAATATTAAAATTTTAAGAATATCAAGTATCTGTAAGGATATTTGGAAATAGTTTTAGACAGTGCAAAAGCATCAATACATAAGGAAAAATAACTACTTTTGAAGCCAATTGAACAGTGCAAAATTAAAAATCACAAGATTCATAACCTGGCAAAATTGATTTCCAGGTACTTACTCCAGTAAAGATGTGTACACATACATGATAAGACACATACTCAGATTCTTACAACAGATTTCATATAACTATGAATAAAAATTCTAAATACACCGTTAATTCCATATTGTGGATTATTCTGACAGATTTTCAAAAGAGCATACAATCATGAAATTTTTTTAACACCTGGTGTCCTAGGAGTGGGAAGAGTTTGGCAAATACAAATTGCAAAGAGTATGGTCTCATTTCAGTAATAAAAGAATTACTATTTTCATTCAGCCACACTCTGTATGGTCGAAAGATGTGAAATAGATAGTAGAATGAGAGCATCTGGAAGGTCTCCAAGCCAACAGCAATCCCCAACTGGGCAGGCATATAGGACATTGGTTAAGGGGTACATAAGATGGAACTAAATTGTCCTGAGTTTCTTTTTATTTCTTGTTAAGTTTTTACTTAAATTCCAGTTCGTTAACATACAGCATAATATTACTTTCTGGTGTGCACATTAGTGATTCAGTACTTCCATACAACACCTGGTACTTACCATAAGTGCCCTTCTTATTCCCCATCACCTGTTTAACCTGTCCCCTGCCCACCTCCCCCTGGTAAACCATCAGTTTGTTCTAGAGAGTTAAGAGTCCATTTCTTGATTTACTTTTTTCTCTTTTTTTCCACCTTTGTTTACTTGCTTTCTGTCTCAAATTCTACATATGATTGAAATCATACAGGATTTGTTTTTATCTGACCATATGTACCACATCTTCTTTATCCATTCATCAGTAAATGGACAGTTGATTTGCTTCCATAATTTGGCTATTGTAGATAATGCTGTTATAAATATCAGGGTGCATGTATCCCCTTGAATTAGTATTTTTGTATTCATTGGGTAAATATCTACTAATACAATTGCTGAATCATAGGGTAGCTCTATTTTTAACTTTTTGAGGAAACTTCATACTGTTTCCAGAGTGCCTGCACCAGTTTACATTCCTACCAACAAGTGTAAGAGGGTTTCCCTTTCTCTTCATTCTCATCAACACCTGTTGTTTCTAAGTTCCTTTTTAAATACAGTTAGTTATGTGTCTAAAAGGTAATAATTGCTTCATATATAGAATGGGCATTGGATATTTTAATAGTAAGCAAAATAAAATATTTTTATTAAGAAATTGCTATCTGGCAAGCTCTTTCTACATATTTAGATGATTCACTTACTTCAGAACAGCCTTACTGAGTAGCTCTTTTGAGTGTCCTTACTGTACAGTTAAAGAAAAAGATGGAGAGAAATGATAAACAAATTTCTCAGCGTCATGTTGCTGGTCAGTGACAGAGCCTGGACTCCAGATGAGTCAACCTGTCTCCAGAATTCCGCTCTTACTCTCTAGAGTCTACCATGCAACACATTAAAATAATGCTGTAATATGAGTAACAATCAAGTTTAGCTCATCTTAACAGATTAAGGAACATAATAGCAACAAATTATTAAGGAATAATGATTAGCTGACCACAAGGTGAGAGTAATTTCATAGGCACATTTTCCTGAGTTGATGATTATGATGAGAAATTTCACTTGCACACTGTGCATAACACATAATTTTTCAGCTAAATTGAGCAAATATTTTCATGCATTATGTATTTCTACTTTTCAAAAATAAACAATTTATTTCTACTCTTCATGAAACTTGCATTTTGATAGACCTTCCATATGCCTATACCCAGCAATTAATAATCAATATTTTAATATTTTTAGTTACCTGTTACAGTTGATTGGAGCCCCTTAAAAAGACAGGTTGAAATTCTATCCCCTAGTACCCCAGTTTGGGA
>NW_025421498.1:0-44840 GCF_011764305.1 Mustela putorius furo | reverse complement strand
AAAAAAACTAATAAATATTTTCCTGTAAAATGTTTCTTTTCAAATGAGGCATAGTATTAAAAAAAAAAAAAAAACTAAAGCCCTGTGTCATGGCAAATCTATATTGGTGATCCACTCACGTAAATGTTAACCATTATGTAAACTAAAAAACACTGGTATTTTAAAAAAAAAATCTGCTTCTCTCTGTTCAAAAAACAAAGTTTTCTTAGATTAATTGATCTGCTGTTAAGAAGAATATATAAATGGTTTTCTCTTTGCCTGCCCAGAGAAACCAGTTTTTATGTTTTGTTTCATCTGTAATCCTATTTAGTTATGTGCTTTAGAATTAGGATTAACAATTGTCAACAGATTTAAATTGTAAATGAGATCTCTTTGACTCGATAAGAGACTTGTCTTGATACTAATTACTCAAAAAGTACTAGCTAAACACTGCAAAACACTTTGGTTACATATGGGTAAATGTTATAAACTAGTATACAATTTAGTGCATTTCCTTAAAAGTTTTAACCCTTTGATAAAGGTCATCACTGGATTGTAATGATTAAATGGTCGATGTCCCGAAGTAATTCTGATTCTTGCCAGTTAAAACTGTAAAAAAACCGTAAAATATTCTGAATGTTGCCATTTATAAACTATTTTTAATTCTCTTATAAAATAATTCTGCCTTAAAGAAAATTTCATAGGGGAGTACTTCCAGGGGACAAATTACAGGTCTTTGATATGTTGAATCCTGAAAAATGAAATGGATCAACGTTCCAGAAATAACTAAAAATAATCAAACACTAAACCAGAATAGTAAAATGACCTCAATCCCGGGCGAATGAAGAACTACGTGCCACCAAGAAACCCCCTGACGCGGAAACCCCCAACCGAAAGGTATGGATAGTCCTATATTTCTAAACGCCAGGCTCTGCTTCGGAGGGACTCCATGCGATTGCAAGAGAGACCCAGAAATTATCTAAAATATAGTGCAAGTGAACTCAAGAGAGGATGAAAGGCTTATGGCATTATTTTAGTTGTCCTTAACGTGGTTGTGTGGTTGTGTCCACGAAGCCTGTATCAAATGTAGAGGCAGGATCAACTCTGAGTGTCCGCCCGAAAACTCAGGATTTCACTAAATTCTTGCCTTGCTAGTCAGTCCCGCCCAGATATAATGATAAAACTTTCATGAAAAATGGAGGGGATTTTAAGGGAGAATTTGGGACTGAGTGAGTGGGAATCGCAGAAATTGTGTTAACAAAACAGCAGCTACACAAGAATATGAAAAACAGCCTAGTTACAACGGAGGGGGGGGTATGGGGAGGGAAACATAGGAAAGAGGTTAAGCGGAAAGGAACCCAAGCCGGTATAAGACGTTCAATGCGAAAGAAACGCCGAAGTACAGATAAATGCTTGTGTGAAAGCCTTCGCTTCAGGTCATTGTGCTTACTGTCAATGGACAAGGACACTGGTCCAAGGAGTGCCCCCAAAAAGAAGATTGCCCTGCCGGCCACCAGCAGACTGTAAAGGCACGGTTCATACCCCTTCGCCCCTCACCTGAACACTCGGGTAAGAGCTGAGGTGGAGGGGAAAGAAAACTTACTTTTTTGCATGGACACGGGATCCCCATTGTCAATCCTTACTACGAGACCTTTGGTGAAAACTCTCTGAAGAGGAGGTCTGGGGACCAGGGCCCAATGGCACAAACAAAGATGTAAAACACACAACATATAAGGACTTTATTTGGCCTGGGTCTGTTTCGCGTCCGGCCATGCTTGCCTTCCATTTGAAAGGCAAAGAAGGGATCTCCAGAGAACACACCTGTGCGTCCCATCAAAAGGCCCAAACGGCGGGTGTTACCCCCCGACCCGGTCAGGACTGTTGGAAGTTTAAAGAATTGATTGGAAGATGTCCACCCGATGGGTGCCTTGACCCCTCTACCCTACTTCTCCCCCCCTGAGGCCTCCAAGAGAGACGCATGTATACCTGTCCTTAGACCTCAAGGATACAAGCGATCTCTCAGCCCCTCTTTGCTCTCGAGTGTCCAACCCACAGAAAGTGTTCCAAGGTCAGCTCACCTTGACAAGAACAACGCCCGAGTGATGGGGTATCAGGCCCTCCTCCTCAACGAACCGAAAGTGACTTTCCCGGTCCCCGGCGGTGCTAAATCCAGCCACGTTCCTGCCAGAGGAGCGGACTGGCCACAGCACTTGCTAATAGCCGCTGAGGACTATGAGTTCATGCTTGCGGGGGACAAGCCACTTATTTAGGCTTTGATCTCCAAGAAGGAGTGCGTTCACTGTCTGAGTCCAGGAAACAGGTAACCAACCATACCCCCCTGCCCCAATCCACACAACTGCGGGGAGGTCCTAACCCAGGTCCACAGGAATAAGGCCAGATCTCTCGAGACACTCCCCTCCCGGATGTGGAGATAACTCTGTTCCACAGACGGGGGTAGCTACCTGGGGGCGATGAAGAGATATTCAGGGGCTGCGATGGTTTCTCCCAAGCAGGAACTCTGAAAGGCGGCCCTGCCACACATCTCTAGGAAACAGCAGGTTCTGTCTTTGCTACTCTCCATGACTACATGGGACTATTTATAAAGAAAGGGGCCTATTAACAGCAGAAAAAAAAAATTAAAAATAAAGAAAAAATACTGGCTCTCCTCCAGACTATGTGGGACCCAAAAGAGGTGGCAGTTATGCGTTGCCCGGGCCACCAAAAGGGGACTGATCTGGTTTCAAAAGGAAACCAAGTAGCAGATCAAACAACAAAGCAAGCAGCCAGGAAAACAGCTCAAGAACTGGTTACACTCCCGGCTCCAGACCTACCAAAAAAACCCAGATTATTCAGAAAAAGATTTAAAATATTTACAAAAATGGACTAAATTAGAGTATAAAGAGGATTGGGCTAAGACCAAAATAAAAAAGTTAATTCTTCCTCAAAGACTAAAAAAAAAAAATAATAATAATAAAAAATTAGTAAACCAAATACATCAGGGAACTCATTTAGGGACACACAAACTTAAGGAACTCATGGACAAGCAATTTCAGGTATCTAAATTAGGGCGTATGGCTCAGGATATAGTTGATAGATGTGCTCAATGTCAGGCAGTAGAAGCGGGAAAACTAGGATAGAAAAAAAAAAGGTGAAAAACCAGGAGTTTATTGGGAAGTGGATTTTACAAAATAAAATAAAAAATGTTAGTTTTTGTAGATACTTTTCAGACTGAGTAAAAACTTTTTCTGCCAAATATAAAATGACAGGAATAGTAGCCAAAACTACTAAAAAAATAATTACTAGGTTTGGACTAATTAAAAACTACACTGTGCCTACTGGCCCCAGAGTTCCAGACAAGTAGAGGAAATGAACCGGACTCTTACAGGAACCTTGACAAAAGTGAATTCTGGAGAGCTGGCGGTGGGTGGGGTGGATCTCCTTCCCTTCGCCCTCCTTAGGGCACGATGTACACCCTACTTAAACAAGGTTACCGCATTTCAAATAATGTTCAGGAGACCCTCCTCCACTCTGCCCATGGCTACAAAAGGTTACCCTAACAAAAATGACCGATCAGTCTGTATTCCAGTCACTGCAGGTGCTACAGTCTGTCTGAAAAAGAGCCCATGCAGGGATCCAGACTGCCTACACTGAGATGGAGACGGAGGTAAAGCCACAGCCTTACCAACCCAAAGACTTGGTTTGGATTCGCCGCTACTGAGTGAAAAACTTGAAGTTTTTCTAGGATAGAAAAAAAATATTTAAATATTTTAAATCTTTTTCTGAATAATCTGGGTTTTTTTGGTAGGGCTGGAGCCGGGAGTGTAACCAGTTCTTAAACCATTTTCCTGGCTGCTTGCTTTGCTGTTTGATCTGCTACTTGGTTTTCTTTTGAAACCAGATCAGTTCCCTTTTGGTGGCCCGGGCAACACGTAACGGCCACCTTTGGGAAGGACCGCTTATTGTCATCCTATAGAGGACCTGAGAAATTCCAACATCTTACTGCAGCAATAAAATGGACAGAGCCTGCACTTCTCATCCTAATTTCAGCACTTACTGATTCTTTAAAAAGTCAAAGAATTGACTAATCTCCAAAGAAAAGGGAAGAATGTTGGGGCTGATTCCACATTAAAACCTGTTAAACCCCTAGGGCCTGCCTGGGCCTGCTTAGCCAGAGTGACTCCATGTTGCCTAGATAGCCATTTTGTTGTTTAATAAATGCTTCAGCAGTTACTAGTATCGGTTCCAGGTAACCATTACTAAAACACACAGGTAGAAGACATCCAATCAGCCAAAGCCACATATGTACATGTCTGTGATTGTGCCCTATAAAAACTAGCCTGTAAGACCAAGGGGTGTCTCTCTCTTCGGAGGTGGCCCTGGCCGGTCAGTCTGACTTCTAAATCTTGGCATAGAATAAAGCTTTACATAAGTTTCACTTTGTCTCAGCCTCATTCCCATGACCGGTCAGTCTAATTTCTAATGCTTGGCATAGAATAAGGCTTTGAGTAACTTTGTCTCGGTCTTGTTCCTTTGATAACGGACCCAACACATAATATATTGAATTTTTGGATTACTGCATTTAAATGCACATGTGCGGCATAGCAGACTATATTTTAATACAACTTTTTCAAACAATTATTATCAAAGCTATGTTTCTGGTAATATTTTTATTGATTTATTTATAAGATTTTATGTGCTTATTTGGCACAGAGAGATGGAGCACAAGCCAGGGGAGCAGCAGGCAGAGGGAGAAGCAGGCTCTCAGCACAGCCGGGAGCTCAATGCTGGCCTCCATCCCGGGACCCTGGGATCATGACCTAAGTGGAAGTCAGATGCTTAACCGACTGAGCCACACAGCCACCCTCTGATAATATTTTAAAGGGCTACTAAGTTCATGTTCTATGAGGCTGGACATGTAAAGTATATTTTGAAATTTCGTTGTGTTTTTTTTAATAGTCACTTATAACATTGATTTTGGTTGATGAAAAGGGCATTGTCAAATTTCACTTTTCCTACTATTTTAGGGCAGGTATGAAACAATGCACATATTCTTGGTAATAAATAGATTTTCTCATATTGATTACTTAAAACACCCTTTACTGGGAAGTCTTGTGTGTGTATCCCAGCAAAGAAACAAATGCATTGAAAAATGAAGCAACTTCTCTGAGTGCTGGTTATGGAAGAAGGGGAAACACAAGTTTGGGTTTAGTCCCATTCTATTGGCCTTGCAGGCTGTGGGGCCAGGTTACTGGGAGTTCCTCCTGCTTAAGGGGTAAGGGTTATGAATGGTCTCCAAGCCAACTGGTACTCAAAGTACACTCACTTCATTTCTCCTTGAAATCGAAACAATTATACATAGTATCTAATATACCAATAAGTGTAAGAAATTATAATGTTTGTAAAATGTTTATAGGCTTTATTTCAAAGAGCTCTTTTGTAAACATTAATTTTTCAAATGAACTCTTTTTCATTGTTTCACTCTACTTGTTAACTTTTTTCCCAGGAATCCCTGAAGTCGTGTTCAGAGCCCTATGCATTATCTTTTGATGCTTAAATGTTAAATAGGAAATAAGAGAGTGGTAGAGTCCACGTGGGGGGGGGAATAAATAAAAAAGCAGTGATGAGGAGGCTGGGGGTGTGGGTTAGTGTCAATCAGCAATGTGCTCTCGTCAGCCTTTTGAATTATTTTATTCTAATTCTAAGGGGTGAATACTAAATTGTCATTCTGATGCCAACATGTTACTGAAGGGTGTCAAGTAAGAATAGTGAGGTTACATGATCTGTAGGGCTGTTAACCAAGAAAAGATGTTAGTTACTCCTTGAACCAGGGGGTTGGAAGACAGTAGGAGGAAAGGACAGACTTTGGAGATAATTAGTTATTCCTATCAGACTATCTAATTAAAAATGTGGAGTTCACACACCACATGGGCATGGAGCCTACTTAACGAATAAAAAAAAAGAACCCCACATAAAACAAAACAAACAAAAAACTCAATCTTTTGGTGGGAGGGATGGTAAATAAATTGATGTAGCTGCTTGCTAGACACAAATAGCAGGCAGGAAGATATTTTGTTAGAATCATAAATACCATCTCCAAATATCCGTATGGCTTCTTTCCTTATTAAATTTCTGTTCAATGTCACCGTGTCAGAGAAGATACCCGTGAACACCAGTGATGGAGATGTTGATGGCTCATGGAACACCCATGCCCCTCAGGTCCTCAGGCCTTTTGTGGCAGGAGGGACCTTGACACTAGCCTGGCCAGTTGGACATGAACCCTTAAGGGTCACATGTGAACCTCCACTTGGTGTCCCCCACCATAGCAGCTGTGGAGAGACCATGGAGATAACCCACCCCAGAGGGTATGGCCTCAATTATTTGTGTCCCTGGATGCCTCCATGGAGTGGAGGTCCCACTGTCCCACCACAGCTGACCTGTAGTGGACAGATAGTGTGAATAAGAAAGAAACTTCTGTCCTGCTAAGACACTGAGCTTTGGGAGTTCATTGTCCACACCACATGCCCAACCCCAGTCGGCACACACAGTTGTGTGTGAGTGAGTGCCCTGCCATGCCCCATACCTGTCTGTCCCCTTCCCTGCTGCTCATTTGTGCCCCCAGTTGTGCTCATCACCACCTGACACTTGTTCCCCAGTCTTCCTGCATCACCTCCCCCACCCCCATAACCACACATGACACCTGTAGCTCAGAGCTCTTGGCTGGGCCAAAATCAGCATTGCAAGAATACAGCGACCACTCTTCTTTGCAATTTAATAGAAACAAGGAAATACTGCATCGAGTTTTATCTGTGTGTGGACAAATCTCATTTGGCGTGAGCTTATACTTTTGAAAACTGGCTCTGTATGCTTTAAGATGATGGACACAGGTATTACATCCTTGAGTTTGTGGCACGTCTGTAGCAACATGTGTGAGAATTGGCACAGGACTGTCCTCTGGCCAGACACTGACCTCTGAGGACTCCAAGGGAGCTTCCTGCAGAGATGTGAAGATGGGATTTCTTTTTCTGCTTAAGAGCGGTTCCAGGTGTTCCTTCCCCCACCCCTCCTCTCATTGGCCCACCTCTAAGTGGAAGTTTTCTCTAGTCCCTTCTACCAGGACTTTCAGGATAAGAGATTTATGTATAGCATGATGGAGGGAACGGAGCTGAAGGCAAAGTCAGCCTCATTTGAAGTTGACAATGCCCAAGGAAAGAATATTAAATGATAGCTGAGCACTTATATTTTTATACCTTCCCGTGGCCATCTCAAAAATCATCCTACTGGAAGATTTTGCAGGTGGCCATGGTCTAAAGTTCACTGGTCTTGAGAGGGATGAAGCTCCCAGACTGAACGGTGCATGTGTTGGGAGCCCAGCAGCCATGAGCAAAGAAAGCCGACAGCAAGGGCTTTTTTCTGTCTTTCTATGTGACAACATTTTTGTTTAAGTTTGAAGACAGCATGAACTACAAGTTGTAAATTTTTGATTGGAAAGTACAAATTTTCATTCACCCCTTGAAATGTTTGTCTAAAAAAAATATTTTTTCTGAATTTGAATAAAGACTTGAAATGGAAACTTTTTCCTTTTTGTTATTTTAAATGCTGATGAATGAATCAAAATAATGATTATTACATGATTATTACCAATTATTACATAATTTTATACTCTTGTTGTATATTGAAAGAGGTGTTAAATGACATGCTCTGGGCACCAAATCTGAGATATTTTTGGTTAAGGGGTTTGCGGAAGGAGGGAGCTGCAAGTGATGCTCTGATGGACAGACAGATTGAAGAACATGACGCAGTATTGAGAACGACGTAGTGTTCTCAGTGATGGGTCCATCACTGTTGATAGGTAAAGTAGGAGGCACATAGGGAGGGTATCTGTGGGACTTAACAATCTGTGGGTCACAGGGGATGAGGAGCAGTTTCTGTGGAGGGGCGGGCACAGAGCCGGACTGGAGAGGTTTCAAAAGGGATGCGCTGGGAGAATGGGGGTCCCTCAGTGCTCTATTTCACCCCTATAGGCTTGAGTGCAGGAAGTCAAGTTCAAGACCCTGAGTGTTCAGAAACAGAGCTTTATAAAAGAATAATGAAATACAGCAAGTAGAAGGAAGGAAATAATGAGGAAAAATAGGCAATGAGAGTAGAAAACAAAATTTGTGGTTAATAGATAATTCAAAGAATCTGTGTTCTTTGAAATGATTGATGAAGACCATGAAGAAAAAGAGGAGTGATAAGCATAATCAAAAAGGGGGATGTCACTATAGATACAAGAATTTTTTTTTTTAGTATCTAGAATAATATACGTTGCTTGATATGGCTTATTGGCTCCATCTCTACATCTTCATGATACACAGGAAAGGTTCTGTGCTCCGGAATCAGAAGACTTAGGAACCACAGCTCCTGGGAGGGGCAGCAATGCATGATGATTAAAACCATAGGCTCCGGGGCATGTGAACATACACACCAAAGTAGCTTATTACCTAAGAACCCTAAAAACAAATGATGAAAATGAGCTTAAAATACTTCGACTCATATGGTAAAGTGCCCACTCAAATAGGAACATTCACACAAATGCTTATAAAAGTCCAATTGCAAGTATAGGTGGGTGCTACATCAATTCCAGGTTTGTAGCCACGTTTATTTAATGTTAGCATTATCCAAATACTGTCCTGGACATCCTATAGACTTTCATTGCGAGAGGATTTGATGGGTTTTCTTGGGATTGGAAATACTTTAAAAGAATTTGTCAGAGCAAGACAATGTTGAAGTAGATGAATTTTTGTCTGACCAATCTATCTTTAGCATTGCAACAGTGAGATCTCATTAGTATGATCAGTGGCAAAGCCAGAGAGGAAAAGACCCAGGTCAGATTCCGGAAGTGGGTGCAGCTGCTGAAGTGTGCCTGGTCTATGCAGTTCATCATGCCCCCGATCAAGGGAGCTAAAACACTATGCCAAATGTTTATGTTGAAAACTAACTGAAACAGCCCCTGATGTCAGGAACTGATCTGAATTTCATAATTAGACCTCAGTGTTGTTACAAGCTAGTCTGATGCCCAAGTCTTAACTGTGGTGTCTTGCCTTGGACGTGGACGACCACAGAGTATCAACTAGGTCACTGTGTGAAACAAGCCACCAAACACTGCTTTCACTTCCTGAAAGGGTGCCAAGGACTCTGCCACTTATAGCTTTTCCTCCCATGAATGTATCCTCCCTATAGGTAAGATTTGGTGAGATACCCAGTTACAGCTTTGTGACACCAAAGCTTTGTGACACCATCCAATTTAGGGCAAACCCCACTTCCCTAGATGTTCCCCTAAATGTCCCAACCAAAGTTCCAGTCCTCTAGTAAGTTCCTTCTTACACCCTCTTACTGGGAGATTCCCATAACTCCCTGTGATGTGTTTTCTGCTTCATTACCTGGAGTAACAAATTCAAACTGTTAACATACAAGTGTATTTCTGGTGGGCTTTGGCTAAAGGATATTGACAGTGTATATTATCTACTGAATCTTTTTTATTTTTATTATATTCCATTAGCCAACATATAGTAGTACATCATTAGTTTTTGATGTAGTGTTCAATGATTCATTAGTGCATACAACACACAGTGCTCATCACAACACATTATCTACTGAATCTTTACAGCAGTTCTGTGTTTAGTTATGATTTTCATTCTCCAGATAAGGAATCTTCAGCTCAGAAAGCTTAAGTATCTTGATCAAGTTTGTGTGGATAGTAAACAACATAGCCAGGCTTCAAAATTAGATCTTCTTTGCTCCTAATCCTACAGTCTTTAAAACATAATATTTTAAAATTATTATAATATTTTTTAAATGCAAAATATGAAATGCTATCTATTTGTGCCTTATGGCACATAATAAAATGAGCACCCATGAGGTCACGACCCAGCTTCAGAACAGGGAGGACCATTAGATCTATCACTGTGGCTATTTTGAGGCTTTTTCTTACCCCATATCCCTCCTTCACCCCACAGGAAACCAGTAACCTGAGTATTATGTTTATCATTACCTTCCCTCTTTTCTTTTTTTCTTTATTTTGAAGGCTTTCAAGGTTTATGGAAAAGTTGCAGGCATGACACAAAAAACTTTCTTCTGAATCATTTGAGAATGTCACCGACAATGTGTATTTCCTCTGAACAAGAACACTCTCCTGCCTAACTGCCATGCAACCATCAAAGTCATGAAATTAATGTTGGCACCGTACTACCTTCTCATCTTCAATCTCCATTCAATATTTATAAATTGTTCCAGTAATGCCCTTAATAGTGAAAGGAACCAGTTCAGAATCTTACATTGCCCTTGGTTGTCATGGCTCTTTAGTCTCCTTTGGTCTAGACTATTTCCATGATCTTTCCTTGACTTTCATGAGGATGATTTTGAAGATGGCAGAACAGTTATTTTGTGGACCTTTGTTCAAGTTCAGTTGGAGGTTCCCTGGAGATTAATTTCAAGTTCTTTAGAGCAAGGGATCTCAAGAGATCCCTTGAGGGCAAGTGATCAGGCTTCTCCACTGTAAAGTTATTTGTTTTCCTTGGTAATGAGGAAATGTTTTGTAGTGAAGTTCTCTGAAACTGTGCATGCATCACCATTATTGTTTTGGCCCTTCTTTGCTTTGGGGCCCAGGATGTTCCAAACTCATCTTGTATTGATTCCCCACCCCAGTCTACATACTAGCCATTTCTCTAGGGAACCCCAGTTTCTTTTAGCAGAGAATGACATTCTAAACCGGGATCTATTATTGGGCTATCACTGCTCCAAGATGATTATAATGAACAGAGCTGGGCATACAGACTATCCCTCCTCATGATGTTCAGGTTTTGACATCCCAAACCCATCTATGCCCACTTCTTCCTTGGGTTCTGGCATCCTACACCATGTCATCATGCCCTTGAGCATATTCCTGTCTACTCAACCCTTGACACTTCTCATCAGGTTGACACTTCCCTGAGAGGACATCTCTCTACCCACCTAGAGCTTTGATACACTGAACCAAGCTTCTTGTCAAGGACACTCTTCTCACCCTACTTGGGCTCCATCTTCCTGCAGCAGGCATGGATGCTTTCCAAGCAAGGGCTCCTCACCCAGGCTTCCCTGCAAGTTCATCTTCCTCTCCTCAATATTCTTCTATCCCTTTGGCTGTAAGAGTTATTCAGTTAATTTGTACTGCCGTGTGTATTCCAAGGTGGCAATATGTCCATTTGTAAGCATCTCTTCAATATTATGATGGGAAAATCTTATTTCTGTTTTTTAAAAGTATCTCAGCTATTCTTGGGTCTTTGAATTCAATATAATTTTATCTTGAACTCTCTTGTCAAGTGTCTCAAGAAACACTTTTGGGATTTTGATTGTTATTATATTGAATCAATGAATCAATTTTGGGGGAATGGAATCTTTATCATCTTGTATATTTCTGTCCTTCAACAGTTTATAACTCTCCATTTATATAGGGATTTAGTGTCTCCCAGTAAAATTTTCTATTTTTTTTTCATATGGGTTGTTCACATGTTTCATTGTTATTTTAGATTTAAAATCCCCCCTTTTTTAAGTTTTATCTTTTAAGGGGTACCTGGGTGTGTCAGTCAGTTAAGTATCCAGCTCTTGATTTCAGCTCAGGTCCTGGTCTCAGGGTGTGAGATCAAGCCCTCATGCAGGCTTCACACTTAGCAGGAAATATGCTTCTTTCTCTCTCTCTCCCTCTCCCTCTGCCCCTCCTCATGCTCATGGGCTCACTCTCAAATAAATAAATAAATCTTTTAAAATTGTGTCTTTTGAAAAGTCACATCTTCTAAACCATAATTATGGGTATATACAAACATGATTGACTTTTCTGAATTAATCTTGTATATGTAGCAAATTTGCTCATCATTTCTAAAACTTCAACTATAGATTATTTAGGCTTAACCCATAGAAAAATATTGTACGTAAATACGAGATATATTTCTTGCTTAACAATATTCATATACATTACATTTCTCTAATTTTTTGTAATGTTACAGCATTGTGTATAGCTCTAGTAACAATGGATGTAACTGGTAATGGTGGGTATGTTTATCTTATTTCTGATTTGAAATGTTTCTAATGTTATACTATCAAGAATGATGTTTTCAATAAATTCTAATCGATTTTATCAAGTAAGTAGATTCTAATCGATTCCTGGACTTCTAGAATTATATATGTTAGCAAGTCATGAACGGGTATAAATTGCTGTTTTTCAATCTGTTGAAATAATCTTGTTTTTTTTTCCCTTTAAATCAGTTCATGTGGAAATGACATTTATAGATATTTCTAGTTATTCCAAGATTAAAAAATCAGTTTAGTTCTTATATTTTTCGGTAAGATTCTAGGACTTATTTTGATAAGTTTTGCATTGAATATTTATATCTTTATTAAAAAAATGAGATTGACCTGTATTTTTTTTTCTCATACTGTTCTTTTCTAGTATCAAGTTTATTGCCTAGTATATGGGCTGATTCGGGGAGTGCAATCTGTTATTTAAATTTTTGGAAGAGTTTGCATGCTATTTGGATGATCTATTCTTTGAAATTTTGCTAGGACTCACCATGAAACTATTTCTGTCTGAAATTATTTTACTTATGGAAATACTTGAAACCACAGATCTAGTTGTATTTTGCTTTTTTTGTTGTTGTTTTTAATGGTTACATAGCCATTCAGGCTTTCTGTTTCTTTTTGAGTTAGTTTTGGCATTTAATTATGTGGAAGATTTACCACCACAGATCTGAGATTGTTATTCTAACAAAGAAAGTCTTGCCTGCAAGACTGATCTTTGGCTAGCATCTGAAACACGGATTTGGGGAGGGTTTCCATGATTCCACAAACTGCTCAGAGTGGCTCATTGTGGCTAAGCTGTTTGTAGAAACTGTGGTTTCTGTTGCACCCCTGCCCTCCTTGGGGAGTCTGGAATTTTGGGACATGCTAGGCAGAGTGCTAATGTGACAAGCACCATTGCAAACCTTGGGTGCAGGGTCTCTCCTGAGCTGGCCTGGTGGGCAACACTCCACCCTTGTTGTCACAGCTCATTCCTAGAACCGTGGCCTGTGTGGCTCTTCTGGGAGAGGACTCTTAGGAGCCTGCGTCTGCCTGACTCCTGACTTCACCGCACAGGCCTCTTCTTTCTGCTGATTTTGCTGAAATAAATCCTATCCAGGAGTATAGCTGTATGCTGAGGCCTGTGAGTCCTTCTAGCAAACCGTCAACCTGGAGGGGGGTCTTGGGGTCCCCAGAACAGTAATATCTTCCTAGAAACCTTTCCATTTAATCTACAGTTTCCCATTTACTGCTGTGTGAGTGTTCATAGCTCTCTAATATGTGATCTTTTAAATTCCTCCTTATATAAAAATATTGTTCTTTTGTATTAAATTTTTAAATGTTTTATTAAAAACATTTATTAAAAACATTAATTGTTTTTATTTGAAGTTATTGATTTGGACTTGTTTTGTTTTGTTTTGTTCCTTAATTAGCCTACAGCAGCTTGATCATTTCTTCAGTTTCTTTAAAGAAACTTCTTTGGATTTCTTTTGTCCTTGTTATGGTGTCTTTGTCTCCTGTTTCATTGTTCTTTGCTCATATTTTCCATTTTCTTCCCTTTTCTTTGGCCTAATTCTTCTGTTTTTGTTGTTATTGTTGTTTGTTTATCTAGCTTAAAGACTTAAGCTCAACTCATTAATTGTCAGACTTTTCTAACATGAGGATTTTTTTTCCGATTTCTTTTTTTTAAATTAATTAATTTATTCTCAGAAAAACAGTATTCATTATTTTTTCACCACACCCAGTGCTCCATGCAATCATGCCCTCTATAATACCCACCACCTGGTACCCTGACCTCTCACCCCCCCGCCCCTTCAAAACCCTCAGAGTGTTTTTCAGAGTCCATAGTCTCTCATGGTTCACCTCCCCTTCCAATTTCCCCCAACTCCCTTCTCCTCTCTAACTCCCCATGTCCTCCATGCTATTTGTTATGCTCCACAAATAAGTGAAACCATATGATAATTGACTCTCTCTGCTTCACTTATTTCACTCACTCAGCATAATCTCTTCCAGTCCCGTCCATGTTGCTACAAAAGTTGGGTATTTGTCCTTTCTGATGGAGGCATAATACTCCATAGTGTATATGGAACACATTTTCCTTATCCATTCGTCCGTTGAAAGGCATCTTGGTTCTTTCACAGTTTGGCGACTGTGGCCACTGCTGCTATAAACATTGGGGTACAGATGGCCCTTCTTTTCACATCTGTATCTTTAGGGTAAATACCCAGGAGTGCAATGGCAGGGTCATAGGGAAGCTCTATTTTTAATTTCTTGAGGAATCTCCACACTGTTCTCCAAAGAGGCTGCACCAACTTGCATTCCCACCAACAGTGTAAGAGGGTTCCCCTTTCTCCACATCCCCTCCAACACATGTTGTTTCCTGTCTTGCTAATTTTGGCCATTCTAACTGGTATAAGGTGGTATCTCAATGTAGTTTTAATTTGAATCTCCCTGACGGCTAGTGATGATGAACATTTTTTCATGTGTCTGATAGTCATTTGTATGTCTTTATTGGAGAAGTGTCTGTCCATATCTTCTGCCCATTTTTTGATATGATTGTCTGTTTTGTGTGTGTTGAGTTTGAGAAGTTCATTATAGATCCTGGATATCAACCTTTTGTCTGTACTGTCATTTGCAAATATCTTCTCCCATTCCATGGGTTGCCTCTTTGTTTTCTTGACTGTTTCCTTGGCTGTGCAGAAGCTTTTGATTTTGATGAAGTCCCAAAAGTTCATCTTTGCTTTTGTTTCCTCCTTTGCCTTTGGAGACATATCTTGAAAGAAGTTGCTGTTGCTGATATTGAAGAGTTAGGGTTAGGGTTCACATTGAGGTCTTTTATCCATTTTGAGTTTATCTTTGTGTATGGTGTAAGAGATGGATGAGTTTCATTCTTCTACATATAGCTGTCCAGTTTTCCCAGCACCATTTATTGAAGAGACTGTCTTTTTTCCACTGTATATTTTTTCCTGTTTTGTCGAAGATTATTTGACCATAGAGTTGAGGGTCCATATCTGGGCTCTCTACTCTGTTCCACTGGTCTATGTGTCTGTTTTTATGCCAGTACCATGCTGTCTTGGTGATCACAGCTTTGTAGTAAAGCTTGAAATCAGGTAACATGATGCCCCCAGTTTTATTTTTGTTTTTCAACATTTCCTTAGCAATTTGGGGTCTCTTCTGATTCAATACAAATTTTTGGATTATTTGATCCAGCTCTTTGAAGAATACTGGTAGAATTTTGATCAGAATAACATTAAGAGTATAGATTGCTCTAAGCAGTATAAACATTTTAACAATGTTTATTCTTCCAATCCAAGAGCATGGAATGGTCTTCCATCATTTTGTGTCTTCAATTTCTTTCATGAGTGTTCTGTAGTTCCTCGAGTACAGATCCTTTACCTCTTTGGTTAGGTTTATTCCCAAGTGTCTTATGATAACATGATGATTTTAAACTATACATTTGCTTCTTGGTGTTTCTTTTAATGTTTTCCACCAGTTTGATTTGTGGTATTATTATTGTTGAGTTATTAAAGTTTGCATTACTCTTTTTTCTAGGACCCAGCAAATATTTGGAAGTATATGTTCTAGTGTCTATATATATGAGGGTTTTTTTTGTATATTTTATGTTATAACCTCTAATTTGATTTACAAAAATTTTAGAGAATATAATGTATATAATACTAGTTCTCTAAAATTTTCTGTAATCTATTTTATTGTCAATCTTTTTTCACGTTTCAAGTGTTTTTATGAATATTCTTCATTAGTCAGGGGACAGTTCTGTATATACCCATTAAATCAAATATTACATTTATGAAATATGTAATTTGTCTAATTTTTGGACTACTTAATCTATAAGTGATTAAAATACATGTTTATTTCCCATTGTAATAGTGAATTTTTTTTTTTAATCTCTGTAGTTTGTCTGCACCCAGAACTTTATCTCCCAAGACGATCGTGGCACTGGATTGGCCCTCAGGGAAACACTGAATTACCTCCCTTCTGTCACCCCCTCATATACATACTCTTCTGAAGTTTAGGCTCACTTTTCCTTTTTCCTTTCACCAATTAGTGTGGGAGATTGAATTTTGGGTCCCAATTCTTTGTTCTGGAGAATATCCTCAAATAGACAGGGTACATTTCCACTCTCCTTGACTTTGGGCTTGGCCATGTCAATGGGATGGTAGTAGCTCTCATACGGTAGAGGTTAGTTGTTGCTTGTGTGGTCACACTGACCCCCTTGAGCTCTGATGATCCTCCATGAGAAGAGTACACACCCTTGGCAGCCATTATCCCTTCTGTGAGAGTCATGTCTTAGATCAGATGCTGTGAGCAGAAGCTGGTCCTAGGAAGGTAAGTAATAAGTGCGGTAAAGTTGGCCTGTACCTCTGCTTGGATCTTAGGACCCAGAACCTGGAGTCCAGTCTTCCCTGGCCAAGGAGTAACCAATTCATGGGTCCATGAACATGAGAAAAAAGAATTCTATCCAGCCATTGAAACTGGGATGGTTTGTTAAATATTGCAGTTGTGGGACGCCTGGGTGGCTCAGTTGGTTGGGCGGCTGCCTTCAGCTTGGGTCATGATCCCAGCGTCCTGGGATCGAGTCTTGCATTAGGCTCCTTGCTCTGCAGGGAGACTGCTTCTCTCTCTGCCACTCTGTCTGCCTGTGCTGTCTCTCTTTCTCTCTCTCTCTGTGTGACAAATAAGTAAAAAAAAAAAAAATTAAAAAAAATACTGCAGTTGTGCACATATCTGGCTAATAAACCCAGCAGATCACTAAAAATATATTTTATCTAGGGTGTAGATTATTTTAGCAAGGAAGGAGAGTTCAGAGTATCTGCTAGAAACAGGAAAAAAAACACTTTCTATTACTCGATCCTGCTTCCTGCAATGAGGCATGGCCCTTCATTAAAATAACAAGCTGGAAAGGCCTTAACCTGCACATCAAATGATATAATAAACTGCTTATTAATAATTTACATAATTATACACACATAAAACTGCAAGTAACACAGAACAGGTTAATAACTGGATGCAGTATGTTTCTGGTATTGACCCTCAACCAGTGCAGGCTGACCAGGTGTTGGGTGCCATCTTTGGTCTTAACGACAATCACCCTACATGCCTCAAAAGACCAGATTCTCATGACAGAGTGAGTTGTGATTAGCACAGGTCAGTTGTAGCAATTCAACTACCCCAATGAGAGACTGATTTAGAAATGGATGCTTGACCCAGTTCTTGCCTATGCCATAGTAACTCTCATTGGCTGAACATTTATCATGTACTGCACTCTCTTAAAGACATTTCATGGATTAACCTCCTCTCCAAATCAACTCTTTGAAACGGGCATTAATCTTATCCCAGTGCCCTGGGTTATATAGGAGTAAGTGGCAGAGACAGGATATAAACCTAGGTTAATTTCAGGGACTTGCTCTATAACTCTTTTTTTTTTTTCCTCTTTGCTATATCCATTCATTCATTTACTCAAGCAAAAGGCATGCCCCTGAAGATGTTGTCTGCCACATATTATGCAGCTCAGGGGGGAATAAAAACACAAAGTCCCATATTCCTGCAAATTTACATTTTAGTCAGAAAAACGTGTTAGCAAGTAAACAACTTGTGTGTATATAATAAAAACAGATGAGAGAAAGAAAGTCTGGGGATGATGAATTTGGAGTTTATATTATTTTTTAATTTTTTTTTAAATTTTTAACTGGTTTACATTTTTTTTAATTAACATGTAATGTATTATTGGTTTCATGCATACAGGTCTGTGATTCATCAGTCTTATATAATACCCAGCGCTCATTACATCTCACGCCCTCCTTAATGTCCATCATCCAGTTACCACATGGAGTTTATTTTAAGTAGCATTGTCAGGAAAGACTTCTCTGAACAGATGCCCTTTGAGCAAAGGTTAGAGTCAGAGTGAGCCTTGTCAAGACCTTAAGGCAGGGCAGGGCCTCACAGTGGTGCTCTGTGCTGTGAGCTTTGTAGTACTGATGATATTTACAATTACAGAGACTTTCGAAGGCATATACTCAGATATATACTATATACTCTGATATATACTATATACACTGATACATGTTGTATACTCTGATATATACTATATACGCTGATACATACTATATACTCTGAAACATGCTATATGCCTTGAGATGCTCACATTATCTGCACGCAGATAGCAAAGATGTTCCGTAAAATTTTTGCTTTGTCGGGTGTTACAGTCCGTTAACAGAGGTGTTACTACGTGCCAGGCACTGTTCTACCCTCTGGTGGAAAGGCATTTTAAAACATTGGTTTATTTTTACAAAGATTCAAGGAAGAAAATGAGAGAACTTGTCTTCAGTTCTTGGGAAACACCCAATTCAACACTAACTTTTGTTATTGTTTTGAGTGAATAGACGGTTTTAAGCATTTTTTATATTTTTGACAAAAAATATACAAAAGTTTTAAGCATTTTGTATATTTTTGACCAAAAAAATCATGAAAATTTTCAAAACATTTTTGAGGAGAGTGGTTTTTGCACACCGTTCAGTGGAATTAACAGATGGTAGTATACAGTGCTTAGTATCTGTTCTGCTTGTTACTTATTCTGGCTCATAAGCGTGGAAACATTTTGTTTTGTTAAGGCTAATTAATCTGTGCTGATATGCATGGAAGTGAATACATAAGAATCACATTTTAAAGTGCAACTTTAATTGGGGGGGGATATCTTTGTTAGATGCTGCTAAACAATGTTAATGTAAATATAACTAGTACAAAAGGTACAATACATGCATTCTATTCCATGAAATGTTCTTAATTATCTACACTTGAGATTTGAAATTCAGAAAACAAAACCAAAAAAAAAAAAAAAAAAAAACAAACCCTTTGTTATGACCTATCAATTAAACTCCATACGTTTCCACCCAGACCCTCCGCAACCTCAGAAGACCTCCTACGGATTTCTGAAAGCCCTCACCCACCCCACCTTTGGAAGAAAAAAACTGTTTTTCCATTCTCTTCACACTCAGACAAGGTGAAGTGGACCTTTGGCTTTTCAAGAGTGGATAATCATAGCTCTCCAATTTAGATAAGATTTTTAAGAGAATGATTTGAAAGTGGGTATTTAGTGAGAAAATCCTAATGAACGCTCACTCTTCTTTTTGACCTTGGCTACCGCCCCTGCCCAGCTGGAGATTCTCATTTTAATGAGGCAATATTGTATTTCGGAGCAGCAGGCCCTGCTTTGAGACAGTTCTGTTCTCTTTGGAAAGCTCAAAGCTGCTTTCATGCAAGTACTATTGATTAAGAAATTATTCCTTTAAATGAAGGGGGAAAAAGTTCTATCAGGGGCTTAGCAGTGAGAAAGTTTAATTTTAAAAGCAAAAGTCCTCCCCAGCCCTATTCTTCCCGGATGTCCTGACTTTTTTTTTTTTTTTAATTTTTTATTTTTGATAAATATATATTTTTATCCCCAGGGGTACAGGTCTGTGAATCACCAGGTTTACACACTTCACAGCACTCACCAAATCACATACCCTCCCCAATGTCCATAATCCCACCCCCTTCTCCCAAACCCCCTGCCCCCGGCAACCCTCAGTTTGTTTTGTGAGATTAAGAGTCACTTATGGTTTGTCTCCCTCCCAATCCCATCTTGTTTCATTTATTCTTCTTCTATCCACTTAAGCCTCCATGTTGTATCACCACTTCTTCATATCAGGGAGATCATATGATAGTTGTCTTTCTCTGCTTGACTTATTTCGCTAAGCATGATACGCTCTAGTTCCATCCACGTTGTTGCAAATGGCAGGATTTCATTTCTTTTGATGGCTGCATAGTATTCCATTGTGTATATATACCACATCTTCTTGATCCATTCATCTGTTGATGGACATCTAGGTTCTTTCCATAGTTTGGCTATTGTGGACATTGCTGCTATAAACATTCGGGTGCATGTGCCCCTTTGGATCACTACATTTGTATCTTTAGGGTAAATACCCAATAGTGCAATTGCTGGGTCATAGGGCAGTTCTATTTTCAACATTTTGAGGAACCTCCATGCTGTTTTCCAGAGTGGCTGCACCAGCTTGCATTCCCACCAACAGTGTAGGAGGGTTCCCCTTTCTCCGCATCCTCGCCAGCATCTGTCATTTCCTGACTTGTTGATTTTAGCCATTCTGACTGGTGTGAGGTGATATCTCATTGTGGTTTTGATTTGTATTTCCCTGATGCCGAGTGATATGGAGCACTTTTTCATGTGTCTGTTCGCCATCTGGATGTCTTCTTTGCAGAAATGTCTGTTCATGTCTTCTGCCCATTTCTTGATTGGATTATTTGTTCTTTGGGTGTTGAGTTTGCTAAGTTCTTTATAGATTCTGGACACTAGTCCTTTATCTGATATGTCGTTGGCAAATATCTTCTCCCATTCTGTCAGTTGTCTTTTGATTTTGTTAACTGTTTCCTTTGCTGTGCAAAAGCTTTTGATCTTGATGAAATCCCAGTAGTTCATTTTTTCCCTTGCTTCCCTTGCCTTTTGCGTTGTTCCTAGGAAGATGTTGCTGCGGCAGAGGTCGAAGAGGTTGCTGCCCGTGTTCTCCTCAAGGATTTTGATGGATTCCTTTCGTACATTGAGGTCCTTCATCCATTTTGAGTCTATTTTTGTGTGTGGTGTAAGGGAATGGTCCAATTTCATTTTTCTGCATGTGGCTGTCCAATTTTCCCAGCACCATTTATTGAAAAGGCTGTCTTTTTTCCATTGGACATTCTTTCCTGCTTTGTCGAAGATTAGTTTGACCATAGATTTGAGGGGTCTATTTCTGGGCTCTCTATTCTGTTCCATTGATCTATGTGTCTGTTTTTGTGCCAGTACCATGCTGTCTTGATGATGACAGCTTTGTAATAGAGCCTGAAGTCCGGAATTGTGATGCCACCAACGTTGGCTTTCTTTTTCAATATCCCTTTGGCTATTCGAGGTCTTTTCTGGTTCCATATAAATTTTAGCATTATTTGTTCCATTTCTTTGAAAAAGATGGATGGTACTTTGATAGGAATTGCATTAAATGTGTAGATTGCTTTAGGTAGCATAGACATTTTCACAATATTTATTCTTCCAATCCAGGAGCATGGAACATTTTTCCATTTCTTTGTGTCTTCCTCAATTTCTTTCATGAGTACTTTATAGTTTTCTGAGTATAGATTCTGTGTCTCTTTGGTTAGGTTTATTCCTAGGTATCTTATGGTTTTGGATGCAATTGTAAATGGGATTGACTCCTTAATATCTCTTTCTTCTGTCTTGCTGTTGGTCTGGAAGAAATGGATGCATTCCTAGAAATATATAAACTACCACAATTGAGCCAGGAAGAAATAGAAAGCCTGAACAGACCCATAACCAGTAAGGAGATTGAAACAGTCATTAAAAATCTCCAAACAAACAAAAGCCCAGGGCCAGACGGCTTCCCGGGGGAATTCTACCAAACATTTAAAGAAGAACTAATTCCTATTCTCCTGAAACTGTTCCAAAAAATAGAAATGGAAGGAAAACTTCCAAACTCATTTTATGAGGCCAGCATCACCTTGATCCCAAAACCAGACAAGGATCCCACCAAAAAAGAGAGCTATAGACCGATATCCTTGATGAACACAGATGCGAAAATACTCAACAAAATACTAGCCAATAGGATTCAACAGTACATTAAAAGGATTATTCACCACGACCAAGTGGGATTTATTCCAGGGCTGCAAGGTTGGTTCAACATCCGCAAATCAGTCAATGTGATACAACACATCAATAAAAGAAAGAACAAGAACCATATGATAGTCTCAATAGATGCTGAAAAAGCATTTGACAAAGTACAGCATCCCTTCCTGATCAAAACTCTTCAAAGTGTAGGGATAGAGGGCACATACCTCAATATCATCAAAGCCATCTATGAAAAACCCACCGCAAATATCATTCTCAATGGAGAAAAACTGAAAGCTTTTCCGCTAAGGTCAGGAACACGGCAGGGATGTCCATTATCACCACTGCTATTCAACATCGTACTAGAGGTCCTAGCCTCAGCAATCAGACAACAAAAGGAAATTAAAGGCATCCAAATCGGCAAAGAAGAAGTCAAATTATCACTCTTCGCAGATGATATGATACTATATGTGGAAAACCCAAAAGACTCAACTCCAAAACTGCTAGAACTTATACAGGAATTCAGTAAAGTGTCAGGATATAAAATCAATGCACAGAAATCAGTTGCATTTCTCTACACCAACAGCAAGACAGAAGAAAGAGATGTCCTGACTTTTAACGCATTTCCCTTAGCAGTAACCATTGTTCTGTACGTTGTTTTGAGCCCTCATTTATTTTTTCCGAATCTGTAATCTGCATTTCAGCCAGATAACAGGCAAAGGGCATTTCTGGCATTCTGAATAATTAATCAGACTTTCCAGTGGTTCATTGCAAAAGGCCAAGAGGGAATAAGTATTCACAATAGAAACTCAAGAGTAGGCATGGAACTTACTGAGTTCTCTCTTATTTAAACACTTTCATGGATCACCTAAACTTGGAAGTTTATCTAACACTGACTCTAACCCTAACCCTAACTGAATTCTGCTTCATAGTTTTGAGCTTGAATTCTAGTGAGCTTTATCTGCTTAAAAGAAGAATGGTTTAAGTGTTCTTTTAAATGCTTTTTATAGTATAATATTTTATCGGTGATGTAGAAATGGCTGGTTCCTAAAATGGCCCCAACACAAATGGCACGAGATTTAAGTGCTACATTACTCTGGTACTACCCATTGTCATTAGTTTTAGACCCTGGAAACAAGTAAATTATAGGCTATTTATTTTTGAAACTTCTGTAAGAGCAAACTTTGTATGTTAAATAGGTTACATGTATAAAAAATTTTAATTCTAATTTAACTTTCAAACATTTTTGAAATATCTCTGTTGAAGTGTTGTCCCTACCCCATCCTCAATGTAAGGATGATAGAAATGAAAATTAAGTAG
Organism: Mustela putorius furo; assembly: GCF_011764305.1. NCBI lineage: Eukaryota > Metazoa > Chordata > Mammalia > Carnivora > Mustelidae > Mustela > Mustela putorius. The sequence goes on along the minus strand of NW_025421498.1, from coordinate 21,814 downwards.
TTTAATTCTCCTTGTTGGAAATAAGGAAAGAGATGTATCCCCTCTTTTCTTAGATCATTTACTTAAGAAAACATGGAACTGCTAGTCCTTTCTCTGTCTCTTTGAAATGTATGTATATCTTTTTAAAAACAGAGTAAGTTTCTTAAGCAGTGTTCCAACCCTGGACTGTCTTTTTCAAGGATTTGGGAGCCATCTCTTGGATGCAATCATCTAGAAGGTAGGTGTCTACCTCCCAGTTTTCTGCACTAGGGTAGGACCCTAACTGGTGGACACCTGACCGCAAGTTACAAAATTGTCTCCTGTCCTAAAGAAATGAGAAATTTATTTTACCTCTAGATAAAGCCAATAAACTAAAATAGATGGTCACCCCCATTACCAAGTGTATTTAGGATGAATTTTATGTGACAAATAGTACTGTCCATCTGAGGACTAGTTACTCTTTATGTTGAGAACAAATGTGTAATGGGTTGTATCTGCTTAGCGACATAAATGGGTGAGATTCTTTATTTACAGTCTCTTAATGGATTGCCTGTGACGTACACCACATTCTGGTTTAATGCTAATTCAATAATAGAAGTTTTGATTCTACGACCTTTCTGGAGTGGGTACTTACATGGGTTGGGAGGAGATCTTGTGTTTCCTTATGTTCTCCGGACATTAACAAGAATACTCACCCCATGACTCTCCCCCTCCCCCTCACATGCGATTACACATTCCCCACAGAAACAGCCTGCCACAGGGACACCTGGGTGCTGTAGTTGGTTAAGTATCTGACTCTTGGTTTCAGCTCGGGTCCTGATCTCAGGGTTCTAAGATCAAGCTCTGTGGAGGGCTCTATGCTCAGCAGGGAGTCTGCTTCAGACTGTCTTTCCCTCTGTCCCTCCCCTGCTTTCTCTCTCTCTCTCTCTCTCTCTCTCTATTTCTAAAATAAATAAATATTTTTTAAGAAAGAAAGAAAGAAAGGAGGGAGGGGCGGGACTGTAGGAAGGAAGGAGGAAAGGAGGAATGGAAGAAATAGCCCGCACCAAACCTGGGGCATAAGGAAGGCAGGAGCTCTCGTACTGGGTCCCTATATTCCTGGAGGGGTGACCTTTATGTTCCCTCATGCCCATATGACAGGGATAAAGACAGTGCAGTAAGGAAAAGTGTGTATCCCACCTGGAAAATACACACATGCGGCCTTGACTTATCCTGACCTCTCCCGGACACTGGTGGCAAGATTCGCTCCTTCTCTCCATTTCTGGAACACTGAAATGGAGTGCAGTTACCAGAACCACAAAGAATGAGTTAAATTCATGTGATTTTATCTACCTGTTTTTTTTTTTAATTTGTTAACCTTTTTCTTCCATGTAACACAATATTCCCATTTGTCCTCAATGACAGTAATAATACTAAAAAAGACAAAACAGAGAAGCCCAGGTTTTTTGTTTTTTTTTTTTTGTTTTTTTTTTTTTATCTTCAAAAGTTATTTTGGCAAATGTATCCCCTCTTCTGTTCTGTGGGAAATCCCAACAGAAGTGTTCCGTGTGCACCTTCAGGATAAGGGCAATTCCTGATCTTGGGGGAAATGATGATATCCCCCACCAGATAATCTGGGTGTATTAAGCTGTGTCAGCCAGGGGTTTGTCTCACCAAGAGTGCAAGGGAGAAAAATCTTACAAGTCATTATTTTAGGAAGTCTTGGAAAAGCAAGTACAGGCATTAACCCCAGTGAGAGACTATTTTCCTTTATTCTGTACCAAATAGATTTGTTTTCTTTCTGTTTCTTCTCACAGAAGTCAATAATTTGATAGCTCCTCTTTTGGATCCAATTTTAAAGAATCCGTGTCTGCTTGGAAACATTTTAAGTCAGACTCAATCATTAAAGCAGATGCTGACCACTCTGAGACTGTCAGATGGAAACTACTTAAAGAAAAACTACTCACCCCATGGTGAGCCCCATTCTTCCAGAGATGGAAATTTCTGGAACAATGTCTGGCACTAGTCACTAATGTGCTCTATTAAAATACTAGATAAAAATCATCTGTTTCTCCTTGGTTTAAGTTTCACATGTCATCAATTCACAGATGAGGGTTGTTCTGAAATGTGTAGTCAATGAGGAAGAAATACTTTAGCCAGAGAATCCAATTATCTGTCATTTGGCTTTCAAAACACCAAGGTCATAATAAATCCTAGTGGACATACTGTTAGAAGAAGAAGGCTGTTTGGAACTCTCCTACCTTTCCAGAATCATCTGGTTCTGATTTTCCCATAGAACCTCAACTGAAAACGTCTGAATCCTTTATGAAATCTGAGTGAATCTGCACTCAGACTTCTGAGAGATGTTATTAAGGGCTTCAGTGCTTTATACATAATAGGAAAATGGTCACATGCCTGTCCCAGCTCAAAGTTAATTTCTCAGCAATGTTGCATACAAATCTGTCCTTACTGAAGCCCTGTTTTAGTGCTGTGATTTCCCTTTAGGACAAATGTATTGGGGATTATTTCTGATAAAATGATGAGGTTTCATTTAGACCCTGTAATAACGAGTTCACACTGAGCTTTGTTGCCGGGGTCTCGGTTGTGTTCCGTCCTAATGAAAAGATGGGAGAACATCCTTCTGATCGGATAGCCCTGTCTCTTTTTCTTCCAAGGACCAGGGCTGGTGTGACGGAAACCTCGTTATATTTGGAGAACAACATGCCCGTTCATCAATAGCGGTGAATTCATTTGTCCACTCCACAAGTCAGCTAGGAACGTGGGTCACGTGTCCGGTACTCGTCCAGAGGTGAGGACAAAGAGATGGTGTATGGACCGATGACCTTGATCACCGGAATCACAGAGAAGCTTAGTAGTGTGAGGACCCCAAGGAAAGGTACGTGGGAGAAGCTGCACAGGGTCAGGGAGAAAAAACAGGTAATGAGGACAAAGACCACTTGTCAAGCAGAGGGGAGCAGAAGCGGAAAGGAAGGAGCAAGGCATTCCACAGAGAAGGAACTTGCCGCGTTCGGCAAATAGCAAGGAGGCCTCCTTTGAGGGAACGGGGCCTGCACGAGGCTGGTGGTCAGTCAGAAGTGGGCAAAGCCAGACCAGTACGAAACTACATCCCCATCACTTGTGACCTGCTGCACCTGGTCACCACCATCAGTAGCAGAAGGATGAATGATAGCTTCTGCCAAGACTCTTGTGTTTTGATATACTTCCTCACAAGCGTATTACCTCCCGAATGCTCCATGCCTTGACGAAGTGTGCCTATCGGTATGTCCATGGCTGTTGGAGTCAATTACCAGAACTTAGTGGCTTAAAACAACACATGTTGCTGTGCAGAGGCCAGAAGTCAGAGGCCCGCTGCAGTGGGCTGAAGTCACTGTGTCCGGAGGGCTGGTTTCTTCTGCAGGCTCTAGGGGAAATCCATTTGCCAGACTCCTCAGCTCAGGTGGCTGTACTGTCCTATGCGCTCTTCTTCACCTCCCTCCAACCTCTTGTTCAGTCACCAAGTCTCTTTTCTGACCTACTTGTCTCCCCTTGAAAAGGAGCCTTACGATTATATTGGGCCCATCTGGGGAATCTAAATGGATCTCTGTATCTCAAGATCCTTCACTAAATCACACCTGCTCCATTTAATATGTGAAGTCATAGTCACTGGCTCTGAGGGTAGGACCTGGTTATTTTGGGGACCAACATTCTGCTGCCCCATGTGGAGGACTAGGGCCAGAGGGATGGCATGCACAGGAGGATAAGGGGTCTGAGGTCCAGGGAAAAGCAGACAGAAACCCAAAGCACACTACTAGAAGCTGCCACACATTCTTCCACTTGCATTCTTCTGACAAGAGATTGGTATCATGGCCGCATCTTGTCCGTAAAGTGAGTGCTGTCATTGTCATCATTTTATAGTTGTCAAAGCTCAGGCACAAAGAACTTAAGTAAGGGGCCTGAGATCATAGAGCCAGCACGCCACATTGCTTCCGTGTGAGTCACTTCTTTTCTGATGAATCTTCAGTGCTTGTCCTGCTGTTCTGCAAATGATCAAATTCTGTGTCAACCAGCTGAGATCTCTTATGAACAGAGAGTCTGTCATTTATTTTCTCATCCTTTTGCCTAGCTCCACGTCTGTGCTCAGTCATCTCCTGAAAAGTGGTTCTGATGTAACTGTCAGGAAGACAACCCCTTCTCTCCAAAATAATGGCTTCCCAACCACCCCACTTTGCGGAAGGCAAACATCAAGGCTCAGGCTATTGCCGCCATCTTGGATCATGAGGCTTAGAATCCAACCTTTGGGCTGCAGGGCATCAGATGTGAAGGAACCTGAAAATTTTATGGGGCAGAGTTGTTCCACCAGCCCAGCATCACCTGCTTTGGGGGATTTATATGTGAGAAAAAATGGTGTCTTTTAAGAGCCATTTAGTTTGGGTCTATCTTCCTGGCAGAGGAGCCCAATCCTAATTGTCATTGAGCATAGCATGGAATAGGTGGGTGGGTGATGAGGGGAACTGGAACTAAGTGTGAGGTGTTTTTTGTTGGTGGTGGTGGTGGGTTTTGGGTTTTGGTGTTTCATCTGGAAGAGTTTTCATGTTAATGGGTAATCGAAAATGTTTTCATGATTGGCTCAGAATAAGAGCTCTATTAGATTTTTCAGGGAAGACGACTTTGGGCCACTTCAGAAGAGGATCTGTCACGTTGGTTGTCTGTCTGAGGAAGCACAAGCAAGAGACATAAGTGCTGGGGCCCCCACAGCATTCGTGTGGAGAGCGACACAGTCCAGAGCCAAGTGATTTCTGAGGTAGAAACACAGGATTAGAGATCTATTAACTAAGAGAGGTAAAGGAGAAAGGGCAGTTAACTGTGTGGTTGATGCCTCCACTGTAGGCACTAGGGAAGAGCTGGTGAGGGTTTGGCTGTGTAGGGATGAGGGACTGGATTTGGCCAGATTCCTTTGTTCACTGTGGGGGCTGCCATGGCTGAATTGTATTCCCTTCAAACTCATAGGTTGAATACCCTGAAAATATGACTCTATTTGGAGGTAAAGCCCTCAAAGAGGCTATTAGGGTAAAATGAGGTCACTAGAGTAGACCAAAACTCAATCTGACTGGTGTCCTTGTAAGAGAAGATTAGAACACATACACACACATAAAAAGACCATGTTGAGGACATAGCTAAGCCAAGTTGAGAGGCCTCAGAAAAAACCAACCTTGTCAACACCCTGATCGCAGACTTCCAGCCTCCAGAATGGTGAGGATGTAAATGACTATTGTTTAAGCAATCCCATCTCTGATACACTGCATTGGCAGCCCTAGAGCTTGTAGACTGAACATTTTTGTCTTTTCCCAAACTTCGTATGTTGAAGCCCAGTACCCAATGCACAGTTATTTGGAGGTGAGGCATTTGGGAGGTGATTACACCATGAATAGAATTAATGCCTTTATAAAGCAGACCCCAGTGAGCCCCCTTGCCTGTTGCCATGTTAACATGTCTTAACATGGTGAAAAAATAGCTGTTCCTAAACCAGGAATCCATTCATCACCAGACACCAAATCTGCTGGCATCTTTTGAACTTGGATGTCCATCCTTCAGAAATGTGAGAAATAATTTTCTGTTGTTTATAAGCCACAAGTTAATGGTATTTTGGTAAAGCAGCCCAGCCAGACCAAGGAATCTAGCTGACTAACACAAGGCCATTGTGTGCTCAGCAGAGAAAATCAGTCAAAACCCAGTAGCTCCACTGGTTGAATTGGGAAACACCTTAGAGGCAGTCTGAGGAAGGTCATTGAAAAGACACAACTTCAGATTGACTGGTAAGTAGGACCAAGGCCCTTGGAGGCTCTACTTCCCCCTTACCCCATCCTTGGAATGTGGGTTCTGCTTGCTTTTCCTGCTCCCAGAGGTGGCTCCAAGGACAGAGCCTGAAGAGACTGAAGTGGTGTTGAAAACACCTACACTGTATATGTGACTGAATCCAGTTAAGACTTCCTCGTAAACTTTTAGGGTTTGGTGGGTGGGTGTAGGGGTCCACCTTCTTTCTATTGCCCAAGACAAGCCTTGTAGGGCAGTTCCCTTTGCTTATTAAAACTGCCATTTTCCAACCTGGACTGACCTGTCCTCTGTCTGAAGTCTCTAGCCCAGTTTCAGATTTCATTCAGGAAACTCCCAAGGACCTTGCAAACTGACCAATGGAGAAGGAAAGCACAGTTCTGTGGCCACTGGGATGCAAGGATCTTTCCAGCGTCATGTCAAGTGCCCTTGGTTCAGGCACCCAAGGATTTCCAGAACCTTGGTCAGGGTTGATGCACATTTGTTTTGGGCTCAGCCTACAGGTAAAATTCCCACAGCCTGTGGGTCTATATGAGCTTGATGTTCAGTAAGTATAAAATGCTTTTCTGTGCTTCTTTGTGTATTTAGAAAATAATAAAAATTGACAATGCTCATGATGGAACAAGAGTAAAAGAGGCATTGCTCAAAATCATATCATCCATATGAAATGAATTTTTAAGATCCCCTTTTAAATGAATATTTTAAAATATACATATAACCATATGAAACTGATTTTAAGTTTTCTGCAATTTTTCTTATAATTGTTTCCTGGGGGTTTAGGCAGGTGATGTTTTTGCTAACACTTCTAGAAGAATCTACAGTTTACAAAAGCATACAAAATTCAAAGCACTCTTTAAACCTAAGTGGATATATTTTTTTTCAAAGATTTTATTTATTTATTTGTCAGACAGAGATCACAAGTAGGCAGAGATGCAGGCAGAGAGAGAGAGCAGGAAGCAGGCTCCCCGCTGAGCAGAGAGCCCAATGCGGGGCTTGATCCTAGAACCCTGAGATCTTGACCTGAGCCAAAGGCAGAGGCTTTAACCCACTGAGCCACCCAGGCGCCCCAAGTTGATATATTTTAAAAATTTCAGTGTATACTGAAGTATGTGAGTGTTAAGAAGGAGATTGGGAAGAAAAAGAGACCACCTTATTGGGAAAGAAAATACCATCTGTTCCCTGTGGAGTGTCACCTCTTCATAAATTATCAGGCCAAACTCCTGGATTTTTACTCAGTTCTTGATTTGTGGCTCATGTGTCATCCTTTGCTCATTTTATGAGTTCGTAAGGAAGGATGTAAAGCCATGATTCCTTAGGCACGATTTCTCCAAATAAGGAGGTTGGGGACAGTTTTACTAAACAGGCATTCAGGTCCGTGAGCAGCTCCTGATGCAGGCAGCATGGCCAGGGATACACATTTCTCTCCTGCAGCACAGACAGTAGGATAGGAGTCACCAGGAGCCAGATCTGAACGAGGGTCCTGATTCTGGAAACATCTTTAAATGCTTTCTAGGCCTGAATCGCTTCAGGTTTCTATTTGCGGTCATGCAGTATAATTAATACCCATTCTTCTGATGATAGAGACACACAAAAAATAGGCGAGCTCTCAAGTTCTTCCTGAAGGAGAGACAGTGCCCCCCTCCAGACTTGGCTGGTAGGAAATCTTACTGGTAAATGACTTAAGCAAATATGTCTGTTATCTGATCCCTCTCTTCTCATTATCTCTTCATGTCCCTCAGGAGAAGCAGGTCTGGTCAGCTTGGCAGACATGGTGGGTAAAATAACAGAATGAAACCAAAGTGCTGTGGATACTATCAGCGGAAACTTTTTCAATGCGGACCCTGTGTCAGACAGTGTTCTGGGCACTTTCCATATGTTTTATGTTCACCAGAGTTCAGTGAAGTAAGTATGCGTGGATCCATTTTACAGAAAGAGACAGGTGAAATAATTGGCAAAGGCTCACTCTGAGTCACTGTGCTTCCCCACACATGGGTCTAACTGTGGACGGGGAGCTGAGGAGCTGAGGAGCCAGTGGGTATTGTGCCTCCATGACTGAATCACACATAGCTACATGTTTAATGAACCTTCTTTCCACTAGACTTGGGCCCCATCATTCAGTGACCTTTTCACCACTGTGTCCCCATATATGGTAGGAGCTCTGGGACCTAGAGAAGCTCAAGCCATATTGAAGAATGAATTCCCTTAACACCTCTACCGAGAAGATGGCCTTTAACAGTGACCTGCCTCATGGAATGAGTCAAAATCCATTTACTCTTCTGTCCTGCACTGCATTACTCTGATTTTCTCAACTCCATACCACACACTTGGCTGCTCTGTCTCCTTTATTCCAAGGGACCTGCCTTCCCATCTTGACTTAAAACTTGCTGTGGCATTTGGGAGAGGAGGCTGTCTCCCATCTGCTTTCAAGCCATCCAGTTGTCTGCAGTACTTCAAGTATTTGTTCCATGACTGGCCCCAACCCTCTTTGAAAGGCTGTGGGCCACCATCTTCATAACAGGTCATGCAATCTTCAAATCTCAATCTTCCTTGTGTGATGTGGTCCCTTGAAATTGGATACTGAAGCTCCTGGACATTCCAGATTGGCACACACCAGACCCCACGGAGCTCTTCTTGCCCACGAGAGTAGCAGGCATGGCCCATTTGGAGCCCAGTGTCCAAAGGGTCATTGGTGGTAAAACAGACATATTTTCTATGGACAAACTCAGATGCAGTGTGAGAACTGACCATGGCAAAGAAAAGGATCCTCTTCCTAAGAGTCCCATGATGCTGAAGGGTGGCCCATTGTGCCAGCTGAGGATTCATCAGGAGACAAAACAGTGTCCTCTTCTTCTTCCTCCACTTCCAGATCCTACTCCATGGACCTTCTGGGGAAATACCACCACCAGCAGCCTCTGAAAGCCAGTGTTGTGTGTCTCTGTAACAAAGAGCAATGCTAACTTTACAATGTAAAATTGAGTGCCATTAGTTCAAGATTCACATTTAAGCTTGCTTGCTGCCATTTTGTTGATCTTCTAATGGAGAAGGTATGTTTCTATCAACCACCTTGGCCAATGTTATTGGAAAATACAAAAGATTTGTAAGGCTAAAGAGAATAATGCCAAGAGATGATAATAACTTTCCTTTTAGATGTGAAAGACTATGAAATCAACCCAATTGTTATTCAGGGATTTATTTTTCTGAGTTCTGTTGAATACAAGCAGGTGAATTAGATACAAGGTATCTCTGCGTAAGTCACTTGCTGCAAGAACCCTGGAGGAACCCACAGGATGGAGGGTTGTTTATACAGTTATACCGGAGAAGCCTAAATGACTAAAATGACATAATTATACCATTTGCAGTGATAAAATCAGACTCTCCTCATTCAGAAATTATGTCTTTGTTACAGTTTTGTACCTTTTGCTTTAAATATTCTGTAGGAGATCACATCTGCTCTTTGGGATGTTGAGAGCTTGTTTAGAACTCCTTCCCACCTGTGTATGTAGCCTATAAAAGGGCCATGTCCCTATGGCTTACTAAGGTCCAAATGCTATTAGGTGTAGTTATTTAATTACTTAATTTCTTTGTCCCTTTTCTTAAGGGTGTCTCTAGTTTAGCATCCTTAAGCAACCAGGTTAATGAGATACTCTGCCCTTAGAGATTACTGGTATTGTAAGAAGCAATTCACTCCTCCTTGGCATTAATGTCCTCCATCAGCTTTCACTTTAGGGTAGGAAATGCAGGGCTGCTGGTGGAGAACAGCCTCTGCTCGATCTAGGTAAAACATTAAAGCTACTCATGAGGCCTTCTCTTCTTTTGTTTCTATGTTTCTTCAAACGCAGAAGGACCCCGAGCTGGTTTAACGTTCTGCCATAGCTGGCTTGAGTCTAAACAATTTTTAGAGAAGGGATTCTGCATTTTCATTTTGCCCTGGACCTCACAGATTCTGTAACTGGTTCTGCCTGGAGTCCAGGCCCAAGCAACCGCCTGAAGCTTAGAGTTAGTCCTAATTATTTCTTTCCCCCCTCTGACTTTGCTGGAAACTTTGAGTTTCTCAGTGGCTTTCCCTCCAGAACTCAAGTCTTGCTTTTGCTTTCTCTGGATTTCACCTCTCTTGGGTGGCATCATCTGGAAGGGTGACACTCAGACAGAAGACTCTCCAGAATGGGCTTGTTAGCTGAGACAGTGACATCTCCCCTGGAAAGATCTGTGACTAATGGGTACGATTTCTGGAACTTCAGCTGTCCCATGGTATTTTGTTAGGTGGAAAACATGTGACCCACAGTGGTAACTGACAAGACATTTAGCACATACCCACTGGATCAGTACCGCTCCCTCACTGGGCTCTTTGTTCCTTGGTCTCTGTTCCTCCTGCTCACAGGCTTAGCTCACTTGGGATGTAGTGAGCTCCTGGACTACTTAAAATAAATAAATAAATAAAATGTTCCATGATCAGGTGACTCTGCAGACACAGAAGGGAATCAATGGATACACAGACTTTAGAGAGAAATCAGGACAAGAGCTCGGGACAATCGGGACAGCACTTCTGAAAAGTGCTGGTGTCTCCTCCTCTGCTTATTTAGGATTTCCTTCCCATGCTTCTTCTTCTGCTCTGACTCAGTTTCTCATCTCTCTCTAGTCACCCCCTTTGTCTCTCCTTTCTCTTGGCTTCTGGGTAAAAAGTTGTCCCTTTCATATTCGAGGGGAGAGGGAAGCATCGGCTCTCCATCCTCATTCATCTGTCTGTGAATGTGGCTTTGGGCATCTCTCTGGGATGCTCGGTAGAGTCTCTCACATTCTGCAGACGCATCCTCTGAAAATGCTCATGCACCCCTAAGGCTCATGTATCGTTTGGGATAGATGTGCTTGCCTTGGAACTTGTACCTGGGACTAGAAGTTATTTTCAGTTTGCTTCTTATAGCATACCCACGTGGCTGTTGCGTCTTGGTCAAGACGTATTCCCTTTTCAGCACCGGCCTTGAGGGAGAGCTCCTGTCTGCTCTGGTTTCTAGTTATGACCTATTTATATTAACTTGGGAGGAAGCATATTCTGTCTAGATGATGTCATTGGTCTAGGAAAGGAAGTCTGAACCAAAGAATATTTTCTGCAGGTTCAGATCATAATATGCAAAGCAGTAACATATCATCTCCATGTCCCTACATTTAAATATGGTGCAGAGAATGGGCACCTCCCAAAGAAACCCCATGTTCTTGCCTTGACACTTACAATTCTGTACAATCATCTCAGATTGTCTGATTCCTGAAAAAATAGTCTAGTTCAGTTCTAGTAATGAGTCCTTCAATTATAGTGATTAATTTTTAATGCTAAAGATTAATACAAGAACCTGTTTAAACATTTGCCAGGAGCTAAGAAAAATAATTTAAAATAATTGATTCAAAAGCCTTTAGAGACAATCATTTTAGGGCTGGATCCCCTGGCAGGTATCTGGCTGTGCTCTGAAGTGTGGATTGGACCATGCAGGAGAAAAATGCAAAAGTGTGAGGAGTTTAATTCTACTTTTGTAACTGCTTTGGAAAAAAAAAAAAAAATATATATATATATATATATATATATATATATATATATGATTTTCCATGAACTATTTTTCTGGGGGAAGACATTAGAAACCTGGCAGTGGTTAACTGTATGAAGAGATTTAACATGGGGCTTTATTTATAAACTACAGTTTTTTGAACTATTTGGAATTGTGATTATTAGCATGGGTAACTTTTTTACTAACAGCAGTATAGCTACTTAATATATCCATCAGGTGTTCATTATGCTGATACAGCCCTTACTTCTCAAGGATGTCATAGTGCAAAAGTATATTTCACTTTCTTCACAGACAATATTCCTTGTGGATTGGCAGGAGGTCTTGGGCCTCACCATGGAGGGACTGCCCTCCGACCACGTGGCCCTCTCATCCTGATGGCAGGAGAGAGTGGAGCACAGCACAGGCTCCTTGGTATGTAATCAGGAAGCATGACACACCTGTTCAAATTGCAATGGTCATTGCTAGTTCCAAGACCGTAGCAAGGAGGGCTGAAAGTTAGAAATGTCCTTTAAATAACTCCTGACCTCAGAGACAGCACTATGTTAGATACATAGATACTGTTTCTGAGACTACAACAGATGGCATAAAAATGTTTCTCTCAGGAGTGCCTGGGATAAACTGACATTTGCTGCTCTTGGCTATGTAACTCTTTCATGGGCTATGTCCTCTTTACCTCTTTCAGTGAGGATACTGCCATTTCAGGTGTGACTCTTCATGGCTACAAAATGACTGCCACCTCTCTTGGGATCAGGTTCTCGTGCTGCTACTACAACTAAAAAGGTAGGAAAAGTTGTTTTACTTCCCTGGTCTCTATCTGCAAGTTAATAGAGGTTAGGTTTAAGTGCATGCACCTAAGTTTCACAGTGGCTTAAATACACAGCAGAAAATTTTATTGGGTTGTTGGAAGACGGATGTTCTTACACTTTCATGACTCTATCAGAGTCCCAGATTTCTTCTGTTGTTATGCTCTGGTATCCCCAAGGAATTTGCCCTGGATTGCGTGGTTCATGGTGGTCATTAAAGGCTCAGTAGTTATACATCAGCTTTCATAGAAGCCGGGAGGTGGAAAGAGATTATAGGAGGGAAATAGGTCTGCACATGCTGTCTTATGAGGAAGATACCCCAGAAGCTTCCACTGAGTCGTTGCTTCCTTCCCATTTTCCAGCACTCGGTGATATCCCACCTAGCTGGAAACACATTTATAAAATACATAATACTATAATGTTTTTTGTAGGCTGTTCTAAAATATTATTTCTGTTTCCTACTTTCAAACATTAAGCTGGCCTTTAACTAGAGGATTGCCATAATATTTTTAGTGAAGCTGATTCTAGAATTTTGCTTCTGTGTTTCTGCTGGACTTCTAATAGTAATACTTCTTAACAAATACAGGTTTTGAAATAGAAATTCTAAAGATTTTCAATAATGAAGAATATACAAATTAACTAAAAAAAAAAAAAAAAAAAAACCTTTTTGGCAAAGAAAGGATTATCTTTGTCAAAGGTTGCAAACAGAAGAAAATCTCAAATGACCTGTGGTTTGTGAGTGAGGTCATATCATGTCCTTTGTGTGTCTAGTCGTCTATACTGCTCTCAGTAGTACCATATTAAAATGTAATAATGAGATTCTTGTTCATGGTATACTCAATAGTGTAATACTCTTCACTGAAGAGAGAGTGGTGTAAATAGATGGCTTTGGTAACTTCTAAGGAAATACCATGTAGATCCAAAGCAGTTAACTCTAGAACTTCTGATAATCCAATCGTATCATATCAGCTAAACATTGACTAGATATTGTGAAGACAGCACCAACATACAGATAATAAATGCCAATGGCATAAAAGCTCTAGTTCATTGACTTCATGTCTCCTGGAACCTCCAGTTTTTTCGTTTTGGTTGTTTTTTTGTTTTTTTAGCTTATAATGTCAAGATAGCCACAATCAGCCTTGCAAGATATGTCTAAGGTATTTGTTATTCCTGGAATTTTCACCTTATTCTCCTGAAAAGCAAAGGAGGTAAAGAGAGTCAAACCTGACAGATGTCTGACATTATGTGCACGCTAGTTTTTAAAATGGTGAGCCCAATTAAATGTAGTTATTGACTAGCTCAAGGGTCCTGGATCATAATAATTTTCCAGTCATGCATTTCTAACAGGATCTGGACAACTATTTTTTCATGTTAGTTTTCAAAACAAAACTATGCACAACAGCAAATGATTTATCCTATAACGTGATTGAAACTTAATGTAGGTCCCTCTTCCCAGATGTTTCTTTTCCACAATTTTTCACTGAATAGAATTTGAACTTTTTAGAGTAGACAGTTGAATGTCATCAGAGTCACAAACTGAACCTTCAGAAACTTAAAATTAGTATCAGTTGGAATAAGAAATGCTCATCAGAAGACTTTCCTTGCTGATACCCAAGAGACTAGGCTGCGTGAGGGCAGGAGGTATGGTAGAGGCTGCTGGCCACCATTTCAAAACTCCTGCTAAAACAACAGTAAGCACCTAATCACCATCAGTAGCAGCTTACAGTGTTTGATGAGCCGCTGCTGGTTGTCTATGTAGTGGACTTACCAGACAGCGCCAAAGTATGCTCATTAATTGTTGTATTACTAAAGTGGGACAAAGAAAAACCATTTGTCTCCTGATAATGATGCAGCTGAGAAGTACTAATGGGATAGAAGTTTGGGGTCATCACTGCCTGAACAACAGGGATTGAAAATAGAGAAGAGGGTCAGGCAGAGTATGCGTGCTAGACACAGCCCAGGACTGATGTCTCTCTGACAGCATATTTTGTTGGGAGTGCTGTTGTGCTGAAATCACACAGCCATGTTGTAAATTATGAAAATAAGACGGGCCCAGGCAGGTATAGTCACAGAACAGTTAGTAGAAATTACGAGAAAATGCAAATGCTAAACTCTTGCAATTAAACTTCAGAGATAACAAAACATTATTCATCAAAAGACTGTAATTTTTTTTCAAAAATATGTCTATTTTACATTTAAACCATGTAAGGGATAGAAAAAGAGAATGCAAAAAGTTCTTAGGGTTGCAACCGACTGGGTCTTTGGATTTCTTAAATCAAAGGAGAGGGTTAGGACATGTGGCAGAGAGAACAGGGGATGGGGGGCTGCACTTGGCCTTTTTCTGTCTGGAAGCTGCTTCCCTAGTCAGATGGGAGCCCCACACTCTCCATCCTGTTTCCTGGACCTCCTCCTCAGAGATCCTGGTGACTCCTGCTAAAAACTCTCTTTTCCTCGAGTTCTCACTATTCCCCATTTTACGCCTAGCACACCTCTCCTCTAGAGTTACCAATGAGGTTTTCTCTTCCATGAACCTGAACCAGTGTAATCTGACAGGACAGACACAACCAGAGTAGAAAAGAAAACAGAATTAAGGTGAGAACCACTGATGAGGAGTGGGTTGATGCTCATGCTGCTGATTCTAGAGCAGGACCATGGAGGGGATTGTACGTTCAACTAACGGGAGGAAAGGAAACTTGTCATCGCCCCCCCCCCCACAGCCGCTGCCTGTGACTGCCATCTGGGTAGATCTCTGAAGTGTAAACCATGATGAGAAAGATGTGATCAGAAATAATAGTTGTGCGGTAATCAGGAGGGAAAGGCTGTAACAGCCATTGCATCCTGGGAAGGCTAGATTTAATAAAAACCTGCGTGTGCACAGTCATAGTTAGCTTTTATGGTCACACATTTATAGCTACTAAAAGCAGTATCAAGTAATTTCCCACAGAAAACAACGTTGTTTCGAGGAGTCTGAAAAGCTCTTCAAACCCATTTCAAGCCCCTGATTTTATCATTTTATTTGTGTAACTTTTTATTCTTCTATGATTTCGAATTTATGGAAAATTTTCAAGATTCATGCAAGGAACTTCGGTTCGAATTCGGGAATTGTCTGCTGTTCCCCATTTGCTTTCCTCCTCCTCAATCTCTCTCTCATATGTATTATATATATATATATATATATAAACACACACATATACATATATATTATATATATTTTGTGTATCATATATATACATATACATATATACATGTACATATATAAATCTTATATATATAAGATTATATATAATTCTTATATATATAAGATATAATTCTTATATATATAAGATTTATATATGTATATATAAGATATATATATGTGTGTATATATATATGTATATTTATATATCTTTTGGAACCATTTGGGAGTGATTTCGGGACACTCTACATTCCCTTCCTGAGCTCGTTGTGATTGCCTGCCTGGCAGAGTCCCCCAAGCCTGATTCCAGAAGGGTTCGGGCCATCCAACAGCCCCACTTGAACAGGTGGTCACAGTTTTCTGTGGATTTTGTATGCAGCGCTCGAGACTACTGATCATACCCTGTATGATCAGCATCGCAGAACTTCTCCTCCCTCCCTGCCTCACATATTAATAACCCCCCTACCTTCTGCTTCCCAGTCAGGACATCACCCCAGCCAGCGCCGCACGACTCCCTTCTTTGCCACTTGATTCAGCGGCAAGAGGAGAGCTCAAAATACCCAGGAGACAGTCTCAACCTCCAGTCCAACGGGCTTGCTTTTTGTGCCCCTGTTGCAATCGTTTTCCCCTTTGGACATAAGACCTCTAGACCAGCAGAACCTAAAATCATAGCAAATCAGGCAAGTAAGCCAGGATCAACGTCAAATTAAGGAGCACTGCTTTCCATACAAAGGAAAGTAATGTATGTCAGGGTGTGCTGATGCCTAATGGTAATGACATTCGCAGGGCAGTGGACCCAGAGAAAGGCAGCTGTGAGTTGCAAAAAGCTACATGTCAAGCAGTGATTAAAATTAGTGGCTGCCCTTTCTCGACAGAGAAATCAATACCAATGAATGTAAGGTTTGCCTTCCAGGGAGGAAACAAATGGTTCAGACCACTGCGGTAGATGTCCTCCAGACGACTACACTGAATTGCAAAGGGCCCACGTGTGGGGCCTACTGTATTCTTTGTGATGCTTATGCCCCAGAGGCAATCTTTAGAGCTCCACATGAACAAAGTCAATCTGGAAACCCAGTGAATAAGCTACAGGGGATTTAAAAAAGATTAGAGCTCTGTTGTTTCTAATTTTTAATCTGTCCATTCACTTTCGTCTTCAGCAGAAACCTGTGTGTTTCTATTTACCATACAGAGTAGCCAAAAATGATCGAAACCTGAGTAACAACAATACTTTCTGAATTAAAAATGAGTAGGGCTTGGAATGTCTGGGTGGCTCAGTCTATTAAGCATCAGACTCTTAATCGCAGTTCAGGCCTTGATCTCAAGGTCGTGACTTCGAGCCCTGCACTGGGCTCCATGCTGGGTGTGGAACCTACTTTAGAAATATGTGGGGCACCTGGGTGGCTCAGTTGGTTAAGTGCTCGACTCTTGATATCAGCTCAGGCCATGATCTCAGGGTCAAGGGATCGAACCCTGTGTTAGGCTCCCTGCTCAGCACAGAGTCTTCTTGAAAGTCTCTCCCTCTCTCTTTGTCACTCCCCCTTGCTCATTCTCTCTCTATAATTAATCAATAAATCTTTTAAATATGAGTAAAGCTCTATTGTCCTCTAAAGACAAAGTGTCAGTGAGTATCATAGTATGTACCAGTAACCCTGAGAAAGAGATACAAAGAGATGTATGTGATTCACAAAATACATCCAGGCATATCACATATTAACACTGATATAAGTCACTGATCTTATTCTGATTTTCTCAATTTTATATGTACTTGTGTGTGTACAAGTGTGCATATGCATGTTTATTTCTATACAATTTAATCCTGTGCATAGTTAGTACTGCAGGCAAGATTCTAAACAATTCCACCATCCTGAGGAGCTCTAGGGTTGCCTCTAAAAATCCCCCACACCACTGTCCCTAATCTGTGACAGTCACTGATCTCTCTCTACCTAGAATTCTACCATTTTCAAAAATGGAACCTTGAGGGCAGCATGTTAAGTGAAAGACGCCTGTCAGAGAAAGACAAAGGCTGTAGGACTACACTGAGATGAGGAATCTATTCTGTAGTCAGCTCCATAGAAAGAGGACGTAACACAGTGGTTGCCGTAAGCTGAGGACGGGGAAATAGGCAGTTCTTGTTTAAGGGGTGTGGGGTTTCAGGTCTGCAAAGATGAAAAATTTCTGGAGGTTGGTTGCACAAGAACGTGAGCATCCTTAACATTATCCACCTGTACACTTGCAAATGACTAAGAAAGTAGCACCTGGGTGGCTCAGCAAGTTGAGCATCTGACTTTTGACTTCAGCGAGGGTCATGATCTCAGGGTCATGAGATCCAGCGCTGCATCAGGCTCCACATGCAGTGGGGAGTCTGCTTGAGTTTCTCTCTCTCCTTCTGCCCCTCCCCCTGCTCTCTCTCTCTCTCTCAAATAAATAAATCTTTAAAAAAAAGAAATGGTTAAGATGATAAATTTATGTTATGTTGTTTTTTTTTAACTATGATTTAAAAAATTCGACGATCAGTTAGCACACCTGTGGGGTTCTGTTCTTGTGTTCTCTATTCTGTTCCTTGATCTACATGCCTTCCTTCCACTGATACCATGCTGTTGACTGCTATAGATCTATAAGATTAGTCTCAAAATCAGGCAGGCTGATTCCTTCCACATTACTCCTCTTTGTTAAGATGGTTTTAAGTATTCCATGACTCAAAATTGGAAAAAAAATAGAAACAGAGGTCTTTACTTTTTATAGTTACATGATGCCAGTAACTATTTTTCTTTGATTGCTCTGAGTACATTAACAGACTCTCACATGCATGAGACACTTAGTAAATATCATATATACGTTCTTGTCCTGCTTCATATCCTTGGTGAGGGCACATTGTATTCATGCCCTAGGTGGGCAGCAACCTCAGCTGAGCTGCCACATGGAGGAGGCCCCTCCGTGTTTGCTTCCTGGGGAGGGCCAGAGTTGGAGGAGAGGTGGAAGCCATGTCTTTGACTTCACTGCCGCACAATGACCAATCAACAGATTCGGTTTGACTTTTCACAACTGACCCCTCCTGCCTCAGGGCAAACATAGCAGCCCCAATCGGGATGGCCAAGACATGAAAACAATTGAAGTGTCCATCAAAGATGATGTGGGATACATGTAATGAAATATTGGTGATCCCTAAAAATGAGGAAAATGCTGCTGTTTGTGGTGATGTGGCTAGACCTGGAGGGTGTTAGATGAAATGAAGTAAGCCAGACAGAAAAAGACAAATTCTGCCGGGTACCACTGCTATGTCCAAGACAAAGTCAGACTCATGGAAACGGAGAGCATAAAGTGGTTGCAGGACAAGGGAGGTGGAGTTAGGGAGAGGCTGGGAAATGGAATGAATTCAAGAATCTAATGTAAAACTTGGTATGATAGTTGATACCACTGTATTATACAACTGAAATTTTCTAAATGTTCTCACATATGAAATGCTAAACAGGCAAGGTGATGAGTGTGTTCATTGACTTGGGCGGGATTCTTTCACAGTGAATACATACATCACATCGTCATGTCAGACACTTTACCTATCTTGCAATTTTATCTGTCAATTATTCCCCAATAAAGCTGAAAAACCCCAAGATGTTAGAATTACACCTGAGGACAATTGTAAATTAGTCCCTATGCTGGTGGAGAGATGAGCTTTCTACTTTCTAAAAGTTACATTCAGAGGTGGAAGTGAAAATTCCCCGGGTGGGAGCACATGGATAAGTTACTTTTACAGTTACCTTAGTCTCTGAACAAATTGTTCCTTCTCTGCTTCCTCAGACTTAGAAAGCGGGTCTAGGAATCCTCTGCCCTCCAGGATTTGCCACCTGTTTTGTTTTTGTTTTTTAAAAATAAATAAATAAAAGCTAACATGTGTCTTAGGTTTTCATCCCATGAGAAGACAGTTATTTCCTGAATAATCTGGTAAAAAATTAATCTATTTATTAAATCGATACCAGTGATTGCACATTCAGGTGGGGGCTCCTGGAATGGATTTTCCCTTTATCATCTACCTAGTTCTTGACTTGAGAGTCACTGACTTGTTGACAGAAATGAAATTTCATCCCATGCCTGCCACCACCTCATGACCGAGTTTTGCTGACTAATGTATGGAGAGCTATGTGTTGATCAGTATTCTCAGAGAAGGATCTATTTGCTTTCTGCCCCTGACCTTCCTGGGACATATTACAAGGTATTTTCTTCCAATCAGAATTTCACTGAGTCCAGGGATTCATGTCAGCCGTGGTGTCTACTCTTAATTCCATCTGGGTTCTGCACAGTGGCTGATGTGGAAAAAGATGACCAACAAATCCACTGACTGAGAGGACAGAACCAAACAAACCCAAGAGGAGAAACAGGAGAAATGATAGGACTTCAAAATATGTGTTTTTCCAAGCTTTCAAGGATTCTTCAGAAAAGAGAGATGCAGCACAGTAAACCATGTTAATTGGTTTGACAGCAGCCATCAGTTTTCAATGAAACCTTAGAGCCAAACCCAACCTTGCCCAGACTCGGTGGTCTTCATCAAAAAAAACAAAAGATTGCCAAACGAAATATCAGATAAAAGGACTAGTGTCCAGAATCTATAAAGAACTTAGCAAAACTCAACACCCAAAGAAACAAATAATCCAATCAAGAAATGGGCAGAGAGACATGAACAGACATTTCTGCAAAGAAGACATCCAGATGGCCAACAGACACATGAAAAAAGTGCTCCATATCACTCGGCATTTCAGGGAAATACAAATCAAAACCACAATGCGATATCACCTCACACCAGTCAGAATGGCTAAAATCAACAAGTCAGGAAATGACAGATGCTGGCGAGGATGCGGAGAAAAAGGGGGAACCCCCTCCTACACTGTTGGTGGGAATGCAAGCTGGTGCAAGCCACTCTGGAAAACAGCATGGAGGTTCCTCAAAATGTTGAAAAATAGAAACTGCCCTATGACCCAGCAATTGCACTATTGGGTATTTACCCTAAAGATACAAACGTAGTGATCCAAAGGGCACATGCACCCGAATGTTTATAGCAGCAATGTCCAACAATAGCCAAACTATGGAAAGAACCTAGATGTCCATCAACAGATGAATGGATCAAGAAGATGTGGTATATATACACAATGGAATACTATGCAGCCATCAAAAGGAAATGAAATCTTGCCATTTGCAACAACAGGGATGGAACTAGAGCGTAATCATGCTTAGCGAAATCGAGTCAAGCAGAGAAAGACAACTATCATATGATCTCCCCTGATATGAGGAAGTGGTGATGCAACATGGGGGGTTTTAAGTGGGTAGGAGAAGAATACATGAAACAAACGATGGGATTGGGAGGGAGTGGGGAGCGACAAACATAAGTGACTCTTAATCTCATAAAACAAACTGAGGGTTGCTGGGGGAGGGGGTTTGGGAGAAGGGGGTGGGGGTGGGATATGGACATTGGGGGAGGCTATTATTGTTGCTTTGGTGAGTGCTGTGAAGTATGTAAAGCCGGTGATTCACAGACCTGTAACCCCTGGGGATAAAATATATGTTTTTATAAAAAAATAAAAAATATATATTAAAAAAAAAAACAAAAGAAAAAAAAAAGCGGCTTATCCTTTGGTCTAAGGGAACTAGAGAGCGATATTTTTTAAATATAAAGTATACAAAGCTGACTCTTCTATCACTACTATTAATTTTGAAAATGTTCTCTAAACTTGAGACTGGATAACCGCTAACATCTCTTTTGTGAGTAAAGTCACATGCGTCTTCCAGTTATGTTAACTACTGAGCATTATTTTTGTTCCAAGGCCATCATTTCCAGCCTAGAGATACATCAGTAACCACACAAGAAATAAATTCCTGTCCATCCCCCAACAACTTGAATTTGCCAGATAGTGTGGCAAAAGGTAAAAAGAAAAAGAAAGAATAGAAACATTGAACTATATTGTACATTGGATGATAGCTTATAAGGAAACCGAACAGATGAAGTGAAGGCAGGGGGTGAGGGGGGATGGCCGTGCTGTGTGTTGTTGGGTAGGAAGAATGAGACCCCCAGAAGGCCGTTCAGAAATAGTATGATTTGTGAAGTCAGCAGTGGAACAAAGAACTTGAAGGAAGCCAGAGGAGTAGGTGTAACGTGATGTGTGAATGGTACCGGATGAAGAAGATAATTTCAGATGGATAGGGAAGCAGCCCAGGACCAGAGGCCAAATGAATCAGTAGGGCGCCTAGCCTCAGCCAGCGAAAGAGGGAAGTAGTAAATCTCTAGAGTGAAGGAGTCCCTCTGAGGGACCTTATCAAAGGCCTGTTTTTATAATTCAGATTGAGGTGGAAACAGTGGGTGAGTATTGAGTTTTGTCGGGGATGGATGGGGGGGAAGCAGGGAAGCAGAGATGCAGTCACCTTGAACAGGTGTGGTAAACCCAGTGAGAGTGCCTGTGGGCTTGGACCCCCAGTGTGGCAGAAGTAGTGGAGGCAGTGAGAAAGGGTGAAGT